>NW_007251208.1:701469-713319 GCF_000164805.1 Carlito syrichta | reverse complement strand
CTAACAAATGAAAAGAGACACAAACAAAGACAGAAAAGATAAAAAACTAAAACATACACAAAATCATACAAATACAGAAACTGACACAAGCCCCCTACTGATGTACTCCCCCTCAAAAATACCAGTACACAAACAGAAAGTCTTAAAAAAAGCAATAAAATAACAGAAACAAAGCAAGTATCAAAACGTAATCGAAAACAGAAAGAGAGAGAGAAAGAAAACTAAAACAAAAAGCACACAAGCAAAAAATGAACAAACAGACAAAAACAAAAAACAAAACAAAACTCGCTCTGAGTTTGTTCCTGCGTTCCTATAAGTCCAGGTTCCTTTCAGCTTGTTTCTCCAGTCCCTCCCCTCTGCTCTCAACAGGCTGATAGGGTTGCTCTCAGCATGTGTCAGATGCCCCAGGCCTACAGTGGGAGGAGGATAGATCACAACTGGACTCACCCTGCTTGCTGCCTTTCAAGTCTCCCACTCAGATCTGACGTGTCTGTGTCTGATCCAGTGTGGGGGAGGGGCTTCTGTCTCTCTGAGTTTGATGAAATTACCTCTAGGTCCCAAGTTGGAGGCTGGGTGGAACTGGGTGGGGCATTGCAGGTCTCTGCCTGGGCCGGGACAGAGAAAATGGCTCTGGCTGGCATTTCCTCACCGTTGGTTGTGGAGCTTCTACCTAGTTTTCTTGGATCTTCTCTCTCCACTGATCGAGGGCTACAGCCACTTTGCTGTTATAGGTGATGGTGTGGGCTGGGTGCTAGGTGATGAGAATCAGCTGTATTTGGCAGGCTTTTCTCAGGAGAGTCCTGAGAATGGCAGATGATTCTGCGGGCCATCGGCTTTAATCTCAGGGTGGTGGGGGGTTGCAGTCACCTCTGGAGGAGAACCCCGGGTGTATGAACCCAAGTCTCCCCTCAAAAGGACTTTCACTCACCCACTGGCATGCACCCACTCATGCAGGGAGTCTTCACAGATACTCGTTTTTGCAAAGATTCTCTCAGTTTGACCTGTCCCATCACCATCTTGCTGGAAGTCCCCCTAAAACTATTCTAAAGTAAAAAGTTTATTTCATCAGGTTCTGGGCTTATACCTGTAGTCACACACACACACACACACACACACACACACACACACACACACACACGCACACACACACACACACATGAAAGAAGGAAAGAAAGAAATGAGGATACTGAAAATGTTGGCAAGAAAGTGGCTGACACAATGCACTCAGATGTGTAGGTTAATTAGAGAAAAAACTGAGACCATAACAATGATCTAGATGAAAAGATCAAAGTGGTCTCAGAAAAAAATGGGTTGAAGAAAGACTAGAAATGGAATTGAGGAGTGACATATGGGATGAGGATGACTTGGTGTTAGAGCAAAGCTGACTAAGGAACACTCGCATTTTGAGCATAGCAGGGGATTGAAGTATGGGAAGACAACAAGCTCGAATGACCTTCAGTATGAGATTTTAAGCAGGCTCATTGTAGGCCTTAAAGAGTGTCAACCACTGTGCTCTCCCCACCTTGAATCCTGCCAAGAAACTTGTCTCTGATTAGTGTCACAAAGTAAAGAGTGGTGAAAAACTACTTGATTGTTTTGAGTGGAAGAAATGGGAGATTGTCCTTCTTTCAACCAACTGAGAGAAGCTGATTATTTCTTTTCTTTTTCTTTCTTTATCTTTATATATATTTTATTTTAAAAATGTGGGGTACAATTCAGGATTAGGTATACACGTGGACATTGTACAAGTAAAATTTGGGCCTCCCTTTGGTCCCCACTTTGCCTGGGACACAACATTAGTAAGGTTACCTGATTATTTCTTAAAAGCATTGTTGAGTGTGAGTCTTTCATTTTCAAGAGTGAAGGGCATCCAGTCCCCAAAGAGGTCACAGGTCAAAGCACTAAAGGCAGAAAGTCTTATCCTCTTGAAAAATGAGCAGTGCCTAGCCAAATACAGTTTAAGCTATATATTCTATAATATTCTCTGTATATTTCACCATAGATCTGATTCCTTTGTCATCTTTATTCTCAGTTTCTTTGATAGGAGCTTCATATCAGGTGGTTTATTGGATGAATGGATGGATGGATGGATGGATGGATGAATGGACGGATGGACGGAAGGATGAATGATGGATGGATATATGGACAGTAAGGCTTTCTGTGATCTGGCCTCAACCTATCCTCTTAGGTTTTCCTCTCATTCTGCCTCTTTGAATCTCTAAACTCAAACTCAAATAAAAATCTGTCAGCAATTTTGTGAACATCCCTGACTCATCTGATCTCCATGCTCTTCCTAAATGCCACCTCTTCAATAAAGGTTTCTCTAATTTCTGCAAATATAAAGCAATGTCTCTCTTACCTATAAGTCTTATGGACAGAATTTTTGTCTTATTCACAGCGGCATCTGTATCAGCCTCTGGTAAGTACTCAATAATTTTTAATGAATAAATGAATGAATAAATGAAAACTTTGCTTATACTTCTATTACAGAAGAGATCATAGTGCACATTTCATTATAGGTTTTTTTCTATAAATAAGCATTAAATTTCAATTTCAATCAAGAAAAAGCTCACATTTTGTATAAGTTTTATTTCTTTCCATTTTTACCATAGTAGTAGATGTTCACCAAGTGTATGTTGAATAAAGGTATGGAGATGACACACTTGTCCAACTTTACTCCAAGAGTACTAGAAATTGCAAATAAGTAGATTGTGATATTGTTCTAAAATTGCCTGGCATACCTTAGGTTCTGATCCCTGACAGTTATAAATTTGGAAGAAATATTGCTGACCATTGCAGTCCACATAAGTGATCACTGTTAAGTGAGAACTAAGCAGATTTGAGTGTTTATCAGTAAGACGGATGTGCAGGGCTTGAGATCAGTGCTAATCATAAAGACAACTGACTAATTAAGGAGCATAGTCCAAAAAGAAGCCAATTTATTGATTTCATTCAATAATCTGAAGTCAGATTATTGATTTCAATCGCATCTACCGATTCAAAATGCCAATATTGGAGGAATAAATGAGAGGTTGAAGGAGGGTCTGGCAGCCACCAGCAATCCAAAAACTTCTTTCATATTCCTGCTAGGGATTTCTGTCCCCTAGCCTATAGGGGGCCATTTTCATGGAACTGATATTGAATGAAATTAATCAGATAACAAGAGTAATGCTTAACGAAATATTACTCTTGACTATACTTCACCAAGAGTTTTCAATTTTGTGACCTGCCGTCTTGTCCAATTCATCACAGAACGCCACCATGATGATATATTGCTGCTTCCTCTGTTGTGTACCTAAGGTTAAATGTCACCAGACAATCTCTTGGTGGCAACCAGTCAAGGAAAAGGAAGCAAGGAGCTTAGAGAAAGAAAGGAAGAACTCACAAGAGACTGGAGCTTAGTGAAGGGAGAGAGGCAGAAGCTAGATATACCAGCAGAAGTCAAAAGACCTGTGAAACTCCAAAGTCATGCAATTATCTAGAAAGCAGGAGACTATGGGAATTGAAATTTGCAGGAAACCAAGTAGAGGCAGGTGGATGGAGAGAGGCAGCAGCAGAAACGAATAAACAAGCAACAACAATAAAAACCTTGACAAGGAAGAATGTCAAGTTGATTCCTCAATAACCCAGAAGAGCATCAGTCCTAAACAAGATAGGCTAAGTGAACTGCAGCATGTTACAGTTGACTGGAGAGGAAGATCAACAAGCAAGATTTTACCCTCTGGAAGGCAGTTTCCTTAGACACTTAGGAAAGAACAGCAAGTGGCCAGCGTGACAAAAAAATGGACAAGGAACTTGAAAAGACAACACACAGATGACAATATATAAATGGCCAATGGACAGGCAAAAACTATTCAATTCATTATCAATCACGGAAAAGCATATTAAAATGCTTTTAAGTATTAGTCACAACATTTATGAGGATGGTACTTGATACCCAATAGAATGCAAGGAGACTTACACACAGTCACATGGTGCTGGCCAGAGTAAGAATGGAAATATTTCTGAATGCCTTTCTCCTGTCTGAGGCCATGCCATCCTGAATGCACCCTATCTCATCAGAAATATATTTTTAAATAAATATATATAGCCCACATAGAATTCATTCATTCATTCCACAAGTTTTTATTGAATGCACAGTAACTGGTATAAAATAGATATCATCCTTGCCATCAGAAGCTTACTGTGTGGTGGGGAAGGCAGACATTAATCAAATAATCACAAAATTGGGCTGGGCATGGTGGCTCACACCTGTCATCTTAGTGCTTTGGGAGGCCAAGGCAGGAGGATTGCTTGAGCCTAGGAGTTCAGCCAGCATAGGCAACAGAGTAGAACTCCGACTCTACAAAAAAATATTTAAAAATTAGCCAAGCAAGCTGGCATATGCCTGTATTTCCAGCTACTCAGGAAGCTGAAGTCAAAGGGTTGCCTGAGCCTAGGAGGTCAGGCTGTGGTGAGATGAGATAGTGCAACTGCACTCTAGCCTGGGCAGCAGAGTGAGATTTCAACTGAAAAAAAAAAAAGAAAGAAACACAGTACTAATCATCATACTCTGTGTTAAGTGTGTGTGAAGGAAAATTATAAGACGCTATCAAAGAAATCACTGATGTATTCTGAGTCAAGAAAAGTTTCAGTCCTCGAGGAATTAATACATAATTTGAGATTTAATAAGTAAAATGTAAGGAGGTAAGGTTGGAAGGACTTGCAAAGAGGTATGACTGTTCCAATGAGAGCAGAAAACAGAGGCACAAGTCCTGAGGCAGGAAAGAGCTGGGCATGTTACCATGTTTGTTTCATGTTTAAGGAGCAAAGAAAATATCAATGTGAGCTTATGGAATATACAAGAGAGAATGTAGTACAAAATTTAGCATAATGATTTCAACTTTAACCTAGTGGAGAAATTTCTTAAGAATGACCCCAAATTGTTTTGGGACTTCAGATGGCACAGGAAAGAGTTCAGAGGCCCTCGTGCCTCAGCAAAACAATTTGGTTTAAAACTGTTTTATTTTTATTTTTTTATTTCTATAAATTTTTTTTGAATCAGTGTCTCAGTGTCTCACTCCGTCACCCAGCCTGGAGTGCAGTGGCATGATTATGGCTCACTGTAGCCTCAACCTCCTGGGCTCAGGTGATCCTTCCACCACAGCCTCCCAAATAGCTGGACTTAGAGGAGTGCACCACCATGCCCAGCTATTATTTATTTATTTATTTATTTACTGTGGAGGCGAGATCTCACTATGTTGCCCAGGCTAATCTCGAAATCCTGGGTTTAAGCAATCCTCCTACACTGGCTCCCAAAGTGCTTGGATTACAGGCATGAACCACCACAGCCAACCACTCATAAAAATCACATACAGATATATTTAAAAATTATAAAAGTCTCTGAAAATTGTCCCTAGGGGCATACAACCAACAGAGAAACGTCCATTCAAGAAAGTCAACTAAATCTTGGTCATGACAATTGAGTCTGTTGCATTTGAATCACGACCCACTTTCTTGTCACCCACTCTCAACTGTGATGGAAGCTCTGCCCTAGGTGCTTGACTTTAAGCATGTGCAGCCAAAAAGACAGGGACTTCCCCTCACTCCGGAGATGGCAGTCTAAGGCTGTAGTTTGCCCTGGAAGACACAAGCTAGCACCATTACTCATTCCCTTCCTACCCCTGCCCTAGTCACATTTTGCAGAAATTCTTTTCCAGGACTGAAATGGTCAGGTCACCGTCCCCTAAGGAGCTCTGACCTTTTTTTTTTTTTTTTGAGTTGGAGTCTTACTCTGTCGCCCAGACTGGAGTGCCGTGGAACGTTCCCGGCCACCACAGCCTCGACCTGCTGGACTCCGGTGATTCTTCCGCCTCAGCCTTCCAAGTAGCCAGAACTACAGGCGCGCGCTACCACGCCCGGCTAGTTTTTTTGATTTATTGTAGAGACAAGGTCTCGCCAAGTTGCTCGGGCGGGTCTCGAACCCGCGGGCTCAGGCAATCCTCTTGCCTCGGTCTCCCAAAGTGCTGGGATTCTTAAAGGGGTGGAAACTCTACTTCAGGTACAGCAGGTTTGAGAGTACTGGAGCTTAGGGGAGAAGGAATGGAATATGGGGTTTCTTTCTATGAGGACAAAAACTTTCTAAACTTAGATTTTGGTCATAGTTACAAAACCTTGTGAATGTACTACACAAATGTATTCTTTTGGTGAATTGTAGGATTTCTGACTTGTGTCTCAATAAAGCTGCTGCGACAAGTGTTTGGGGATTCTGCTGTTCTTTCTTCATGTTTTGAATTTATGGAAAGGAGTCAGTTTTAAGACAATCTACATGGACTCTCAAAACCACTAAGTTCAAGTCCAAATCCAGAATCAGCCTAGAAGATATCAGCTAAAACTTGCTGAGTGGTAGGTGGTGTGCAAAATAAGGATTTTTTTTTCCTCGCCCTTATACTGCAATGACTATTGCAATTTGATGAATAATCCTCCAAATTAAAAGTTGTCTACAAGTTAACTGTCCTACTTGCTACATATTTACAACCAGTTTACTTTGGAAAAACTCAATATTATTAATGTGTCATTTGTCATTAAATTGATCTATAGTCTCAACACAATTTCAATCATAATTCCAGCAGGATTATGTGTATTAATTGACAAGCAGTTTCTCAAATATGTGGCAAAATCCAAAGGTCTTACAATGTTGGTAGTAATCTTTAAAATAATTAAAAGACATCTTTAATATGGTGGTTCATGCCTATAATCCCAGCACTTTGGGTGGAAAGGTGGGAGAATTGCTTGAAGCCATAGGTTTGAGACCAACCTGAGCAACATAGTGAGATCCCATCTCTACAAAAAATATAAAAATCAGCTGGGCATGGTGGCACACGCCTGTAGTCCCAGTTACTCAGGAGGGTGAGGCAGAAGGATTGTTTGAGCCAAGGAGGTAGAGGTTGCAGTGAACCATGATCATGCCATTGCACTCAAGCCTGGGCAACAGTGCCAGATACTATCACACACAAAAAAACAATGAAACAGTAATCTTCACTGTTATACTGTTATATGCAAAGTAATAGTAAAGGTAAAGCTACAGTAATCAAGACAGCATAGAATAGTAGAATAAAGATAGACAAACATATTAACAGAACAGGCTGGGATGGTGGCTCATACCTGTAATCTCAGCACTTTGGGAGGCAAAGGCAAAAGATTTGCTTGGACAAATTGGTTTATTTGTAGAAAACAATAAAAAAAATTAGCTGGGCATGGTGGCACATACCTGTGGTTCCAGTCACTTGGAAGGCTGAGGCAGAAGGATCACCTGAGCCCAGCAGGTCAAGGTTGCAGTGGCTGTGAGCCGCTGCACTCCATCCTGGGCAACAGTGTAAGCCCAGACATAGATCCATAATTATACGGCTATTGAATCTCTACAAAAGCACCAATGCAATCCAATGAGAGCAAGAAAGGCTTTTTAACAAATGGTACTGGGGAAACTGGATATGCATAAGAAAAAAATTTTCAAAAGCATCAACCCATACTTTGTATTATATTCCAAAATTAAACCAAGATGGATTATGGACGTAAATATAAACATGAAAAACAGTATACATCTAAAGAAAAACAGGAAAAATCTTTAATGACTTGAGAGAAATAATAGATTTCCTAGGATAAATAGGAACAAGACTGACAAATTTTATCAAGATTTAAAACTGCTTATTAAGTCACTAGTAGGATGGGTGTGGTGACTCACCCCTGTAATCCTAGCATTTTGGGAGTTGGAGGCAAGAGGATTTCCCAGGCTCAGGGGTTCAAGACCAATCTGAGTAACATAGCAAGACCTCATCTCTACAATTAGTCAAAAAAAATTAGCCAGGCATGGTGGCACACGTTTGTGGTTCCAGCAACTTAGAAGGCTGAGGTGGAAGGATCAACTGAGCCCAGTAGGTTGAGGCTATGGTGGCCTTGAGCGTGCCACTGCACTCCAGCCTGGGTGACAAAGACTTGACACTAACAGCCCACAGACTGGGAAAAATATTTGCCAACTCTATGTCTGACAAAGGCCTAGCATCATAGATCTACAAGGAACTCAAACGTGCTAAAAAGAAAAAAACAAACAACCCCATTATAAAGTGGGCAAAAGATATGAACAGACACTTCTCAAAAAAAGACATCTGAGCGGCCAACAGACACATGAAGAAATGTTCAACGTCACTAATCATCAAGGAGATGCAAATTAAAACTACACTGATACCACCTAACTTCAGTCAGAATTGCCATTATCAATAACTCAAAAAATAACAGATGTGGTAAAAAGGGAACACTTTTACACTGTTGGTGGGAGTGTAAACTAGTGCAATCTCTATGGAAAGCAATGTGGCGATTCCTAAAAGTTCTAAATATCGACCTCCCATATGATTCTGCAATCCCCCTACTGGGAATATACCCTGAAGAACTCAAATCACTCTATAAAAAAGATACCTGCACACGTATGTTTATCGCAGCATTGTTCACAATAGCAAGAAACTGGAACCAACCATGCTGTCCATCAAAAGAGGACTGGATTTTTAAAATGTGGTACATATACATGATGGAATACTACACAGCCATAAAAAAGAACAAAATCCTGAATTTTGCAGCAACCTAGATGGAACTAGAGTTTATAATACTAAGTGCTCTCTCACAGAAACAAAGATCTGAGTATCACATGTTCTCACTCATAAGTGGATCTTGAATATCTATCGTAATACTATAAGAAAAGGATTGACAGTGGTGGGAAACTATGGGGGGCAGGGAGGGGAAGGAAGGTAGGATTAACGGTAGTCAATATCTGTCTGGGAACGGGGGGACACCCCTTATCAACAAGGGTGCCTGAACAATGCATATTTGTATACCTAACCCTTAACTGTACCCCACAATTTAAAAAATATATATGTTTAAAATAAATAAATTGTTTTAAAAAAAACTTAACTCTAAATAAATAAATAAATGTCACTTGCAAGAAATGAATAAACAAGCAATAGCCTGCCAGAAAAATAGTGTATATATATATATATTGGGTCAGAGTCTCACTCTATTGCCCAGGCTGGAGGGCAGTGGCACACTCACAGTCACCACAACATTGACCTTCTGAGCTCAAGCGATTCTTCCACCTCAGCCTCCTGAGTAGCTGGGACTACAGGCACGTACCACCACACCCAGTGAATATTTTATTTTGGAGGGTAGAGATGAGGTCTCCATTATGTTGTACAGACTGGTCTCGAACTCCTGCTTTCAAGAAATCCTCCCACTTCAGCTTCCAAAAGTGCTGGGATTAGGCATTATCTACCACGGCTGGCCAGAAAATACTTTCTTATAAAATTAAATATATATCTTCCTTATGATCCAACAATCCCACTTCTAGGTTATTACTCAAAAGAAACAAAATGTATTTACCCTCCCCCAAAAACCTGCATAAAATATTTACAGGAGGTTTGATCAAAATAGCCCAAAGTGGAAAAAAATCTCAGATGCCCATCCATAGAAGAATGTTTAAATAAACTACAGTATATTCATACAATGAAATACTATTGCACAAGCTAAAAGCATATGTAACAACATGGATGAATTTCAAAAGACTTATTCTAGATGAAAAGAATCTTGAGATCAGGTATTTTTTTTATTGTTATGTGGGCACCCCTGATCCCGGCAGTATCCTGCTACTGGATATGTGTATAATTGGTCAAGTACGATGCCTCAAGCCTGTAGTCCCAGCACTATAGGAGGCCAAGGCAAGAGGATTGCCTTGGCCCAGGGATTCACAACCAACCTGGGCAATTTGGTGAGACCTGGTCTCTACAATAAATCAAAAAATTAGCCAGGCATGGTAGCATACGCCTGTAGTTCCAGTTACTTGGAAGACTGAGTTGGAAGGATCGTCTGTGCCCAGTAGATCAATGCTGGGGTGGCTGTGTGTGTGCTACTGCACTCCTGTCTGCACGAAGAAGTGAGACTCCAACTGAAAAAAAAAGTATGCATAATTATATGATTCTATTTATATGAAGTAATAGAATAAGCAAAATTAATCTAAATTAGAATAAAAAGAGTTGTTATCTCTTGGGTGAGAAGGTGGAAATTAATTTAGAAAAATAATAAGAGAACTTTGAGAGTGTTGGCAATGTTGTGTTCATTGTCGGGGGTTGGGTTACAAAAGCATATGCATTTGTCATTGACAATTTTTACATTTATACATTTCACTGCAAAAGGAAAAAGCTACAAACATGGGGAATTCAAGTTACTATTACACATATGGTTTCATGGTTAATTAAAAAAATGTGGTACATATACTTGATGGAATATTATGCAACCATAAAGAAGGACAAACATATGGACTTTTGTGGCAACCTGGATGGATTTAGAGTCTATCATACTCAGTGATCTATCACAGAAACAACAAACTGAGTACTACATGTTCTCACTCATTAATGGACCCTGAACATTTACCATAATACTATAATAAAGGGATTGGCAGTAGCGGGATACTGCCGGGTCAGGGGTGCCCACATAATAATAAAAGGGATACCTGAGTTCAAACCAGGCAAAGTGGAGGCTAAAAGGAAGCCCAAACTTTACCTGTAGATGTCCACTTATATACCTAATCCTGAATTGTACCCCACATCTTTAAAATAAAATATATAAAAAATTACACATATGGAAATATCTAGTGAGAAGGGCATTGATATCTAAAATTTGCAAATGTATTATGAAATAAGATGAACAGTTGATAGGTAAATATGTTGGCAAACCAAACATAGTAAAATATTAGTGGTAGAATCTAGATGATGAGTATGTGTTTACTGCAAAATTTTTTCAAAACTGCTGAACGTTTTTTTCATAATAAAAAGTTGGGAAAATATCCAGAAGAAAATTTTTTTTATTCTTCTAAATCTTTTTTTTTTTTTTTTTAGTAACAAAATATTTCTCCAAAGTAATCCTTAAAAGACCTTCCTCATTTTTCATTGACAGAGACTCAGATGTCCTTCCCTCGCTGCTGTTTGGAACTGGCACATACTGACTTGCAGTAGTCAATGGTTAAATTTCCAAGAATTTTGTGAATCAGATGATGTCACCTGGTAGCTTGAATTGGCCACAGTGGGAATATTTACACTAGCAAAATTGTTAAGAAAGTACTACAAATCAGGTCATGTCCTCCTCTCTCTCTCCCTTCTCTTTCTCTCTCATTCTTTTGGACTCTCTTTCTCTCTCTCTCTCTCTCTCTCTCTCTCTCTCTCTCTGTGTGTGTGTGTGTGTGTGTGTGTGTGTGTGTGTGTTTCTTTCTTTTTTTGAGAGCTAAACATTTACCAATGCACTACTGCCAACTTTCGACAAACCCCTGGCAAGAAAAATGAGACATGATCATATAAATTAAGCAAAATGTGAACACCTGAACCAAATCAAGTCTTCAAGTCTTTTCCAGCATGGAAGAAAGTAAAAATGATTAATGACAGACAAGCAACAATGTCTGTCACATACTCATACTGATAACAAATTATGATTAGATCATTTAATCTTTATGGGCAAATTTATCATATCAGACATTTATGTGTATCACTAAATATGTGTCATAAACTTTGATGATTTATTTAAACATGTTCATTTTACATTTGCAATCTTATAGTTTTCAGATATAAGCCTTAATAGCTATTAATTTTTATATTACATTAATGCTCTAGTTTTTTAACTTTTGTGTGAAATTAAGTGACAATGTTTTACCTGCATACATGTTGCATTTTTTATTTTAAAAAAAGTCTTAGGCCGGGCTCGTGGCTCAGCCTGTAATCCCACGCCTTTGGGAGGCTGAGGTGAGTGAATTGCCTGAGCCCGCGGGTTCGAGACCCGCCTGGG
>NW_007251208.1:673146-700976 GCF_000164805.1 Carlito syrichta | reverse complement strand
TCACTCAGGATTATAGACTCTAGTTCCATCCAGGTTGCTGCGAAATTCATGATTTTGTTCTTTTTTACGGCTGCGTAATATTTCATCATGTATATGTACCATATTTTTAAATCCAGTCGTCTTTTGATGGGCAGCATGGTTGTTTCCAGGTTCTTGCTATTGTGAACAATGCTGCGATAAACATACGTGTGCAGGTATCTTTTTTATAGAGTGATTTGTGTTCTTCCTGGTATATTCCCAGTAGGGGGATTGTGGGGTCATATGGGAGGTTGATATTTAGAGCTTTTAGAAATCGCCACATTGCTTTCCACAGAGGTTGCACTAGTTTACACTCCCACCCACAGTGCAGAAGTGTTCCCTTTTCACCACATCCTCTCCAGATCTGTTAGTTTTTGAATTATTGATAATTGCCATTCTGACTGGAGTTAGGTGGTAACTCAGTGTGGTTTTAATTTGCATCTCCTTGATGATTAGTGAGGTTGAACATTTCTTCATGTGTCTGTTGGCCGCTCAGATGTCTTCTTTTGAGAAGTGTCTGTTCATATCTTTTACCCACTTTATAATGGGGTTGTTTGTTTTTTCTTTTCAGCATGTTTGAGTTCCTTGTAGATCCATGATGTTAGGCCTTTGTCAGACATAGAGTTGGCAAATATTTTTCCCAGTCTGTGGGCTGTCTCCCTGCTCTCTTGATGGTGTATTTGGCTTTGCAGAAGCTTGTCAGTTTAATGAGGTCCCACATGTCTACCTTATCTCTTATGGCCCGTGCATTTCAGGTTTTGTTCAGGAATTGGATGTCAGTTCCAATTTCCATAAGGGTGTCTCCTGCATTTTCTAAGGTTCTTATGGTTTGAAGTTTTTACATTTAGGTCTCTGATCCATTTAGAGTTAATTTTTGTGTATGGGGATAGATAGGGGTCTTGTTTGAATCTTCTGCATGTGGTCAGCCAGTTTTTCCAGCACCATTTACTGGTTCTCCTGTCTCCATTGGTGGGTGGTGGAGGTTTTGTCGAGTTGAGTTGGTTGAGAAATTGGGATTTTGCTTCTGGAATCTCAATTCTATTGCATTGGTCTATATGCCTGTTCCTGTACCAATACCAAGCTGTTTTGATTATTGTAGCTTTATAGTAAAGTTTAAAGTCTGGTAGTGTGATACCTCCTGCTTTGCTTTTTTTGCTGAGGATTGTTCTGGCTATTCTTGGTCATTTGTGTTTCCATATGGATTCCTGTATTGTTTTTTCTAGCTCTGAGAAGAATGTTTCTGGTAATTTGATGGGTATTGCATTAAATCTGTAGATTGCCTTAGGTAGGATGGACATCTTCACAATGTTGATTCTTCCAATTCATGAGCATGGGATAGTTTTCCACTTGTTTGTGTCATCTTTCATTTCTTTGAGCAGTGTTTTGTAGTTTTCATTGTAAAGGTCCTTCACGTCTCTGGTTAGGAAGATGCCAAGATATTTCATTTATTTTGTGGCTATTGTGAATGGGACTGTGCTTTTTATTTGGGTTTCTGTTTGTTTATTATTGGTGTAAAGAAATGTGATTGTCTTTTGTACATTTATTTTATACCCTGAGACTTTACCAAAGTCCTTTATCAGTGCAAGGAGGCTTTTGACAGATTCTCTTGGGTTTTCAAGGTACACAATCATGTTGTCTGCAAAGAGAGATAACTTGACTTCCTCTTTTCCTATTTGGATACCCCTGATCGCCTTCTCCTTTCTGATTGCTCTACCCAGGACTTCCAATACTATATTGAACAGGAGGGGAGAGAGTGGGCATCCTTGTCTTGTTCCAGTTTTCAGGGGAAATGGTTCCAATTTTTGTCTGTTTAGGAGTATGCTGGCTGTGGGTTTTTCGTAGATGGTTTTTACTATTTTGAGGTATGTTCCATGAATGCCTAGATGTTCGAGGGTTTTTATCAAGAAGCGGTGCTGGATTTTATCAAAAGCTTTTTCTGCATCTAATGACATAATCATGTGATTTTTGTTCTGACGTCTGTTGATGTATTTAATTATGTTTATTGTCCTGAGAATGTTGAACCAGCCTTGTGTCCCAGGGAGGAAGCCTACTTGGTCATGATGGATGATTTTTGAGATGTGTTCTTGAATCTGGTTTGCTAGGATCTTGTTGAGAATTTTGGCATCTATGTTCATCAAAGATATTGGCCTGTAGTTCTCTTTCTTTGTTGGGTGGATCTTTACCTGTCTTGGGTGTCAATGTGATGTTAGTTTCATAAAATGATTTGGGGAGAGTTTCATCTTTCTCAACCACCTGGAATACTTTCAGTAGGATTGGTATCAGCTCCTCCTTAAATGTCTTATAGAATTATGCTGGAAAGCTATCTGGTCCAGGGCTTTTTTTTTTTTTAGGTAGTTTTCTTATTACATAGTCAATTTCCTTGATTGTTATTGGTGTATTTAGGGTCTCGATTTCTTCTTCTTTCAACCTAGGTAGGTTGTGTGATGTCAGAAAGTCTTCCATTTCCTTAAGGTTTTCAAGTTTGGTTCCATACAAGTGTACAAAGTAGTCTCTAATGATCTTTTTTATTTCTTCAGGGTCAGATGTGACTTCATCTTTTGTGTTTCTGATTGTATTTATTTGGGCTTTATCTCTTTTCTTTTCCTTTTTTTCTGGTCAGTCTAGCTAGGGGACTATCAATCTTCTTTATCCTTTCAAAGAACCAGCTTTTTGTTTCACTGATTTTTTGTATTATCTTTTTGTCTTCTATGTCCCGGATTTGGGCTTTTATTTTGGTGATCTGGATTCTTCTGCTGAAGTTAGGGTTTTGGTGGTCTTGCTTTTCCAGCTTCCTAAGGTGACTTGTTAGACTGTTAATTTGTGATCCTTTCATTTTCTTCATGTGCGTTTAGAGAGAGATGAATTTCCCCTCTTACTACAGCTTTCATGGTGTCCCAGAGATTTTGGTAAGATGTTTCTTCATTTTCAGTTTCCAGGTATCTTTTAACCTCTGTTTTGATTTCATTGTTGACCCAGGAGTTGTTTAGCATCACGCTATTTAGTGTCCATGTCTTTGTGGGTTTGGGGGGAACCTTGTTAGTGTTGATGTTTATTTTTATTCCACTGTGTTCCAAGAAGGTGCATGACAAAATTTTGATGTTTTGAAATTTGTTTATGCTTGATTTATGGCCAAGTATGTGGTCATTCTTACAATACATTCCATGTGGTGATGAGTAGAATGTATATTCTGTGGTTGTTGGGTGGAGTGTTCTGTAGGTATCAATTAAGTCCATTTGATCAAGAGTTACATTGAGGTTCTGGATCTCATTGCTGGTGTTTTTTTCCTGATGATCTGTCTAGGGTTGTGAGTGGGGTATTAAAGTCCCCAGCTATGATAGTGTTAGAGTCAATATCTTTCTTGCGTTTTCCTAGAAGCTGTTTTATGAAAGTTGGTGCTCTTATGTTGGGTACATATATGTTAGGATAGATATTTCTTGTTGATGGAGTGAACCTTTTATCATTTTGTAGTGACCTTCTGTATCTTTTTAAATTTTTAATAGCTTAAATGGTATTGTGTCTGAAATTAGGATCACCACTCCTCCTTTCTTTTGTGTTCCTTTCACTTGAAAATTTGCTTCCCATCCTTTTATTTTGAGTCTGTGCATGTCCTTTCTAGTGAGATGTGTCTCTTGAAGGCAATATATTGTTGTCTGGTGATATTTTATTCATTTTGCCATTCTATGTCTTTTCAGTGGTGCATTTAGTCCATTCACATTCAGGCTAATTATTGAAATGTGAGAGTTAGTCCGTATCATAAAGTTCTTATTGAATTCTTGTTGTTGTTCCACTGTTTGTTGTCTTTCTTTTGGATTTGGGGTCAGTTCGTGTGTGTTTTACTCTTTTTCCTGTACTCTTATGAAGAATGTTGTTTTTCTTTTTTCCTTTTCTTCTGTGTTTAGTACTTTCTTAAGTGTTTCTTGTAGAGGTGGTCTGGTGGCAGCATAAATTCTTAGGGATTGCATATCTGGGAAAGATTTCAATTCTCCCTCACTGATGAAGCTTAGCTTGGCTGGGTAGGTTATTCTTGGTTGAAATTGTTTATCTTTTAGAACTTTGAAGATAGGGCTCCAAGTTCTCCTAGCCTGCAGGGTTTCTGTAGATCAATCTGCTGCTATTCTAATTGGTCTTCCATGGTAGGTAATCTGGCCTTTTTCTCTTGCTGCCTTTAGGACTTTTTCTTTTATACCTACTTTGTTTAGGCAAATTATTATGTGTCTGGGAGTTGGTCTTCTCATTTGTTGTCTTGCAGGGGTTCTCTGAGTCTCTTGTATTTGAATTTTCACATCACTGATAAGACGAGGGAAGTTTTCTTCTATAATTTCATGGAATGTTTGTTCTAAGGTGACCTCTGTCTCTCTTTCTGTCTCAGGAAGTCCAATTACCCTTAAGTTTGGCCTCTTGAAGTAATTGCTCATCTCCTGAAGGGTTATGTTCTGTCTTTTTAAGCTTCTTTTCGATGTTTTTGACAGTTTGGGTAGTTCTATATTTTGATCCTCAAGCTTTGAGATGCTTCTGCTTGGCTAATTTTGCTTTCCATGCTTATTAGTTTGCTATTTATTTCATTCACAGTATTCTTTATTACTGTTATCTCAGTTATCAACTCCTTCCTAGTTTCTTCTTATCTCTCCTCAATTCTTTTTAATCTCTCCATTAATGTCTAGATATCTAGGTTTGTAGTTTGAGACCAGTCATTCTGGGGGCTCTTCATTGTTTTGATTTTGAAGTCAGTTTTCTCAGTGTCTGCCCTCCCAGGGGCCTGGGAGAGACCCATATTCTTCTTTTGGTTTTTCTTCATTTTTGTAGATTTTTCTCTCTCTCCCCCTTTCCCTTCCCTTATTTAATTTTGTTTTTCAGGGAAGGTAGGGTTGCTTTTACTTCCTTTGCTCAATCTCCTGTTCTTCTTTATGAGGGTCCTCTGACTTTGTTCACTTTTGAGGCTGGAGTGTTGGTTGGGGCTGTACTTTTTGCAGTTTTGAGGTTTAATTGAGGGGTAAACTGTGATTCAGAAACTATCTGCAGATCCTAGTATCCACCAACAGGTGTATGGCTACACTGGAACCCATTTCCCACGGCCTTACAATCTGTTCATGCAGCGGAGTGTAGGTTTGCTCCCTGGAACAAAAGGAGGTACGAAAAAGGAAAATAATGGAAGAAGGGGGGGTCAAGAGGAAGTTAGAGAGAGAGAAGAGTGAGAGGGAAAACAGACATACATACCAACTAATGGAAGAAAAAGACATACAAGTCCAGAAAAGAGTGAAAAACAGACACACAAACAAAATTCCCTAAAGCATACTGGTAATCACACAAAGACAGTACAATAAAATCATGCCTTTTGATGCATTTTTCCCCAACACAAACAGGTAGTCTATATCAAAAAAGCAAACAAAAGTGAGCAAAACAAACAGTCAAAACAAGAAGGAGGCTGCTCATAGGTGGGTGGGGCAATGCAAATCTCTGCCTGGAAAATGGCCAAGGTGGGCTGATCCTTTTTCGCGGATCCTTTCTATCCACCCATTCTTTCTCTTCACTCATCCAGGTCCATGGGCGATTCACTATGATCGGCTGTGATGGCATGTCAGGCACTGGGGATCAGCGGCACAGTTGGGCATTGGATCTGGTGTGCTACCAGCAGCCTAGAATGGAAGAGGGAGCTGGTAATTCCCTCTTCTGGAGCTGGGAGCTGAGAGCGGTTGGTCAGCACTGCCTTAAGATATACTATTTTCTTATACAACCATGGGGTCTCTAGCTGGGTGTCTCAGCCAGAGCGAGAGTGGGACCGGAGCTCTGAAGGGCAGGTGGTGAACAGTGACAGTGGCTTTGGACCCTGCACAGGACACTTCAGCCAGGAGTGGAGCTGGTATCTCTAAGGGGCGGGCACCTAGCTCCTCCCTGGGTGATGGCAGGTTGAAATAGGGCAGGGGCCCAGAACCCAGAGAGAAGAGCTGAAACTCTGAGGAGTGAGCACTGGGCCGCTGGGTTGGGAGCCCAGTCAGGAAGGGAACTGGCAGTGGCTGGGTACCGGGCAGATCAGTGTAACCAGCAAGGGAACCCAGATCTCCACAAGGCGGTATCCAAGGGCCTCCACAGATGGCTGCTTGGGGTGGGTGAGATGTTGTAGCCAGGGAGGGAGCTGGGTTCTCCGCATGGTTGTGACCCAGGGCCGCCTATGGTAGAGCAGCAGCAGCTGGAGGCCGCAATAGCTGGCCTTGGGTGGAACCAAGGGTCTCTGGACCTCAGACTGGTGTGGCTGGCGGTGGGCAGGGGGTGGGGGAAGGAAAGTAAGAGTCTTTTTGGGAACTCACTTTTGGAGAATCTCACAGCTCCACCTATGCCATCGCCATCATACTGGAACCGCTCCAGAAGCTATTTATTAAATTTGTTGAGCTAGCTTGTGGAGGAAAGAAAGCTGTCATTCTCTTTGTTAGCAACAGTTTTTTTCTAATATAATGAAGCTAGAGTCATTGAGTCAGGGCCTGCCCATTTTCTATGACTGACTTGAGTACTAAGTGCATAGAGCAGAAATGCCTAGTCCTCCCTGTATCTTAGAATTAATTACCTGAGAAGCTTTGGGGAAAAAAAGAAAAGGAAGAAACATTTTTTCTTCAAGCAGCTAAGACAAACTTGACACAGAAAAAGTCTTCAACTAATATAGTTAGAAAAATTAAACAAAATTATGCTTTAAGTCTGTTTGATTGCATTAGAAAACTCAAGGTAATGAACTCTGGAGAAGTCTAGAAAAGTAAACCTGGAATTAGGTTCCACTTTTGTTTTGTTTTGTTTTTTGTTGGAGTCTCACTCTGTCACCTAGGCTAGGGTGCAATGGCACCATCCCTGCTCACTGCAGCCTTGAACTTCTGGATTCAAGGCTTCCACCTCAGCCTCAGTTTTCCAAGTAATTGGAACTACAGTCACACCATGTCCAGCTAATTTCTAAATTTTTCTGTACAGACGAGGTCTCATTAAGTTGCTCAGTCTGGTCTCAAACTCCTGGTCCAAAGCAATTTTCCCACCTCTGCCTCCCAAAGTGCTGGGATATTACAGCCCCTTGATACTCCCTTTTGGGAGTTTTTTCTAGTCCTTATCTTTTATATCACATTTGAAATAGGTGCTGTAGAATATTCCTTCATTGGGAGAATTCAGCTTTTGTAGCCAACTTTTTACTCATGCAGGTTGGAAGATTTCAAGGCTCAAAACAGTCAAACACTATTTTTTTTTTTTTTAGGTTCATAGATTCCTTGGACCTAGAGTTCCCTTACACACTTAATAAACACCTGGCCTGTTTGCTTCCAGAAAATTTCTTATGCCTTTAACCATAACCAAAGTTCTTTTCCAGATGTAACTTTTGCACCTGATTAGTTGTGTTTTATCTTTGCTTTACCATGCCTCGCCCAACTTAGTGATACCACCTGAAATAACCAACTGGGTTGGAAATATAGAAGCCTACATACCTGCTCTTTGGGGTTCAGTTGTCTTTTCTATTCTAGTGATGATTCCAATTTAGAATCTCTGTATTCTCTTAATCTTGCCTAAGCTCATCTTTTTCTTCTAATACCTTCCTAAAGCATCAGGTAAAAGTCAACATATACCAGCACTGGCACAGGAGACACTTGTTTGCCTTCCAATTTATTGCACTGGTAGCACAAATGTTTTGTCAATGAAGAAGTTGTATTTTCCAATTCTACAACCTATGATATTTGCTTTTTTGCCACACATCATTTAAATCAATATTTTACCATTTTGTCACAGTAATACCTATCTATTGTACTAATTTAGTTTATGTTTATTATTTTTTGAGTTGGGGGTCTCAGTCTGTTGACCAGACTAGAGTTGTGCAGTGGCATAATCACTACATTCTCAACTACCTGGGCTCAGGCGATCCTTCCACTTCAGTCTCCCAAGTAGATGGGACAGCAAGTATATGCCACCAAGCCCAGATAATTTGTTGAATTTTTTTGTAGAGACAAGGTTTCACTATGTTGCCCAGGCTGATTTCAAACTTCTGAGTTCAAGCAATCCTCCGGTCTCAGTCTCCCAAAGTGTTGGAATTACAAGCATGAGTCACCATACTTGGCTCTCATGTATTAATTTCAATTTCTGCATTGGTTAAAGCAAGTAAATCTGATCTATTAAATATGACTCAAAAATCTGTGATAGCTTCCCAAAAATAAATTTATTTCTTGCTCTTGAATCAGTTCAAAAAGGGTTTCTAATAGGTCAGTGATTCACATCCACAGGGTGATTCAGGAATCCATGCTTCTTTCATTCTTGAGTATCTACTATCCTTGTCATCATCTGTACCCATGAAGCACACTGTTGCTTGATGGCACAGTTGCTTATTAAAATTGTTGGCCAAAAGTCAAACACTATGCTTCTGAGCCTCTTACACTAACTAGAACCAGATCACATGATCACTTCTAATTGGAAAGAAAGGTGGGAATTTTACTCTAGGATGTGCCTGGGAAGAAGCAGAGAATGTCCTTGTCTAGATATTTTAATCTCTCCAGTATATCATTTAAAAGTATTTGATTAGGTCAGGTAGCACACTCACTTGGTTCACAACTCAAAAGGGTCAACAGTAAACTCTTTCCTCCCTCCTCACTACTTTCTCATCTGTCAGTCAGTCAGTTCTTTAACAAAGTAATCCAAGTTGCTAGTTTCTTCTACTTAATGTATCCTTCCAGAAGTATTATATGCAACACATACAGAACACATTTTTTATCACAATAATAGCATACTGCTTCACAAAAACTGTGTGTGTGCGTGAGTGCGTGTGTGTGTGTGTGTGTGTTTTAACTTAACTTTGTAAAAGCTGTCTTGGAGATTATTCCATCACATTCATTAAGCACTTTTTCTTTGCCTTTATGTTCACCTAGTTTCTTTTGCATGAATACAGTACAATACATTTAACCAAATCCTAAAGATGGATATGTAAATGGTTTCCAGTCTTCACTGTTACAAATTATTCTGAAATAAATTATACGGAAAGTATTTCATACATTAAGACACATTCTTACGGGGTAGAATTGTGGTGTCAAAGGGAATTGTACCTATAATTTTAATGGTATTGACAAGTTGCACTCCATAGATGAACCAATTTAAACTACCGCCAACAATGGATGAGAGTGTCTGTTTAAAACCTCACTAACAGAATGTGTTAGATCTTTGCTGATCAAATAGATGAACATTTCTTCACTGAAGCTTTAATCTACAAGTCTCTAAATATGAGAGGTTGCACATCTTCTGATGTTTTTGAGAGATTTGTATTTCCTTTTCTGTGAACTACATCATGAACATTTACAAGACACAACATTTTAATTATAGTTGTGTAAGGAAATCTTCATATATTAAGGATATCTGCCCTATTTCTGTTCTATATGTTGTATATATTTTTGTGTGTGTGTCATTGTTTTACTTTGTTTAATTTTTTAAAAAGCTTGCATAATATTTTCATGTGGTTGATTTTTCAACATTTTTAAATGAATAAGTGTGTTGTCATACATAGACAATTACCTTCATTCTTTGAGTATTAAAAAATGATTCCACAATGTCTTCCATAAACTCTATAGTTGCATATTTTTCATCTAAATCTTTGTTGTTTTAGAGTTTACCTTTCTTAAGGTATGAAGTATGGGTCCACTTTCATTGTTTCTAATGACTACCCAATACCCCAATACTATTTAATACTACAATTTATCATTTTTAGAATAAATCAACAAGGTTTCATTATTAGTTATCTTACTTTTCTATTTTTAAAATCCATTAATAGCCAGTTTTATCATTTCTTTTTTAAATTTTAGTTTCAGTGGGCACATGTGCACATACAGGTAGCTTGTGTAACAGTGAGGTTTGGGCTTCTTTTGAACCCATACTCATCAGGTGATGAGTATGTTACTCAATGGGTAGTTTCTCAATCCTTATTCTCCTCACTACTCCCCTTTAGGAGTCCCCAGTGTCTGTTGTTCCCATCCTATGCCCATGTATAGCCAGTGATTAGCTTCCAGTTATAAGTGAGAACATGCCGTTTTCAGTTTTCTGCTTCTTTGTTAATTTGCTTAGAATAATGGCCTCCAGCTGCATCCATGTTGCTGCAATAGACATTATTTTATTCTTTTTTTATGGCTGTGTAATATTCCATGGTGAATATATGCCATATTTCTTTTTCCAGTACATCATTGATGGACAACTATGTTGGTTCCATGTTTTTACTATTGTGGATGGTGCTACCATAAGCACACAAGTACAGGTGTGTTTTTATGGATAAACCCAGTAGTGGAATTGCTGGGTCAAATGGTAAATTTGTTTTTAATGCTTTGAGATATCTCCAGACTGCTGTTCACAGGGGCCAAACTAGTTTAGATTCCCACCAACAGTGTATGAATGTTCCCTTTTCTCTGCAAACTTTTTTTTTTTTCTGAGTCAGAGTCTCTGTCGCTCAGGATGGAGTGCAGTTGCACACCCACAGCCACCGCAGGCTCAACCTGCTGGGCTAAGACAATCCTTCCATTTCAGTCATCCAATAGCTGGAACTACAGCGTGCGCCGCCATGCCCAGTTAGTTTTTTGATTTACTGTAGAAATGAGGTCTTGCCAAGTTGCTCAGGCTGGTCTCAAACCTGTGGGTTCAGGCAATCCTCTCATCTCCACCTCCCAAAGTATTGCGATTCCAGGTGTGAGTCACTGCGCCTGGCTTCTCTGCAAACTTAACCATTCTGACTGGTGTGAGATGATACCTCATTGTGGTTTTGATTTGCATTTCTCTGATGATTAGTGATGTTGAGCATTTTTTTCATTTTTGTTGACTACTTGTATGTCTTCCTCTGAGAAGTGTCTGTTAGGTCCTTTGTCCACTTTTCAATGAGAATATTTTGTTTTTTTCCGGTCAACTCATTTAAGTTCCTAGTCAATACTGGATATTAATCCTTTGTCAGATGTATAGTTTGAAAATATTTTCTCTCATTCTGTATATTGTCTGTTTACTCTGTTGATAGCTTCTTTTGCTGTACAGAAGTTCTTTAGTTTAATTAGGTCTCACCTGTCAATTTTGGTTTTTGTTGCATTTGCTCTTGAGAACTTGGTCATAAATTTGTTGCCTAGGCCAATGTACAGAAAAATGTTTTCTAGGTTTTCTTCTAGGATTCTTATAATTTGGGGTTACATTTAAGCATTTAACCGAGCTTGATTAATTTTTGTATATAGTGAGAGGAAGGGGTTCAGCTTCACTTTTCTGTACCATTAGTCAGTTTCCCCAGAACCATTTATTGAAAATGTTCTTTCCACAGTTAGTTTTTGTCAATTTCAGCAAAGATCAGTTGGTTGTAGGTGAGAAGCTATATTCCTGTACTTCTGTTCCATTGGTTTATGTGTCCATTTTTTTTCAGAACCCATCTCATTTTATGAAATCACATACATTCTATGAAACAAAAGTCATTTACAAATGAGTATGAATGGTAAGTTTAAATTATTTGGTTGAGAGTTCATAACAAAGTTGTTGTTTGTGTTTGCATTCCTAAATAATTTCAGTTTATAATATGATTATATTTAGAGAAATCCACAGATTTTAAATACATGTAAAATTATGATATTTACTTAATAAGTTCTTTAGTGATTTACATGGTATGTTATAGGTTTATATTAGTCAAAAGTTTTCTAGTATAAGTCATTTTTAAAAATCTTTACTACCACCTTTATATTATTTTATTTATTTATCAATTTGTTTCCAAATTTCATTTAAAACTTATTTTTTTTAGAATTTTTAAAGATTTGACCACTCTGGGTATATTTTCTTTCCTGTTGAAGATGCAAAGAAACTTCTATGTATGTTCTATAAAGCATCTTTACTTTGTCTGTGTCCATTTTTATACCAGTACCATGCTGTTTTGGTTACTGTAGCCTTGTAGTAAAGTTTGAAGTTTGGTAATGTGATGCCTCCGGCTTTGTTCTTTTTGCTTAGAATTACCTTGGGTTTTCAGAATCTTTTTTTATTCCATATGAATTTAAGAATTGTTTTTCTGATTCTGTAAAAAAAAGAAAAATGACACTGGTAGTTTGATAGGGATTGTGTTGAATCAGCAGATTGTCTCGGGAAGTATGGACATTTTAACTGTAAGTCTCCACATGGCTAAATGACAGTTTCTACCTCTATTTCAGTGAAATCATTACTGTGTCTCCTGATGACAATGTTGCTGCATTAGGTACTAAGTACTGCCAACTGTTATACATATTGTAGGGATAGAAAGCAAGATTTTGCATCTAAGATTTTAGGAGTAATAATGAGAGAAACCACTCAAATTTTCCCCCTTTAATTCCTATTATGGTCTATTCCACCAAAGACAACATGCTGTCCTCCTTGAGAAAAGAGCCCAATGCAAATAATACATCATTGGGTGGCTTCCTGGTTCCATAATACCCTTTCAGTGGCTCTACATCAGATCCTAATATTGGCATAGAGATTATTTAGCCACGAAAGTCATATTAGTCTTGTAAGGAAGTCCACTAAGCCCATGTATAACTTTCACATCAAAGTCACTTTGTTTTTGAACCCATTGAACAAGTATTGGGATGGCTGGGAAGAGAGATTGATGGTTATCCCAAGAACAGTTGATCTCGTTTACCTGATAATCAATAGATTTCAGCACAGTTCATTCCCATTAGTAATCAGTCATATGGGACATTAATATGCTCACATGCTGGGACAATTCAGAAAGGCCTAATTTACCTATCTATTTTCTAGATTTCCTTTCCACAAATTTTTCAATCATATTCATTTTCGGTCCATGACCAACTAGGTAAATAATTAGCTACTGCTTGAAAGTAAATTTAAATCCATACTTCTTGCCATTGTTCTTTCAAGTGGGCAATAAGATATTTTACTCAAAATTCATCTGTAAAGAGAGGAATTCCTTTATCCACCATCTTTGAAGGTTTCCCTTGTTTGGGATTATAATGCTTCAGGGGTTCACTTCTAACTGGTGTTAGTGTGATGCAGATTCACTGTGCTCTGGATGTCACTTAAGACCAGTGCATTTTGGACAGCTATTTCTACAACTTCCATGATGAGACAGAACACCCACAAGTAGAGCAATGAACTTTTTATTCAATGAATAAACAGCTGACCAGTAAAGACTGGGGGAATAAAAGAATTATGTTGTCTGTAAATAAGGCAAATTTGCCTTATTCCCTTGCAGTTTGAATGGTCTTTTTTCCTTTTTATTGCTTAATTGCTCTGGTCAGGACTTCCAGTATAATGTTGACTAAAAGTGATGAAATTGTGCCCGTTTGCCTTGTTCCAGGTGTTAGAGGAAAGGCCTTCAATTTTTCCCAATTCAGAACAATGCTAGCTGTGGGTTTGTCAAATGTGGCCTTTATTATTTTGAGGTATGTTCCTTCTATACCCAGTTTAATAAGGAATTTTATCACAAAGGGATGTTATATTTTATTGAATGCTTTTGGGGGCATTTATTAAAATAATTATATCATTTTTGTTCTTGGTTTCATTGATGTGATGTACCACATTTATTGATCTGCATATAGTAAGTCATCCTTGCATTCCTGGGATGAATCATACTTGACCTTGACCACGATGAATGTTTTTATTTCTTCTTCTTCCTTCTTTCCCTCCTTCCTTCCTTCCTTCCTTCCTTCCTTCTTTCCTTCCTTCCTTCCTTTCCTCCCTCCCTCCCTCCTTCCCTCCTTCTTCCTTCCTTTTGAGTCAGGATCTCACTCTGTTACTCTGGCTGAAGTACAGTGGCATGATCATGACTCACCACAGACAGCCATCTGGACTAAGGTAATTCTCCCACATCAGCCTCCCAAGTAACTGGGACTACAGGTACATGACACCACACACAACTAATTTTTAAAAAGTATTTTGTAGAGATACCATCTGTCTACATTGTACAGGCTGGTCTGAAATCCTGTATTCAAGCAATCCTCTCACTTCAGCCTCCCAAATGCTGGGATTACAAATGTGACCCACCATGCCTGGCCTAAATGATCTTTTTAATGTGTTGTCAAATTGTTTTATTATATTCTTTTGAGGATTTTTGCATCTATATTCATCTGTATTATTTACCTGCAGTTTTCCTTTTTTTGTGTGTCCTCATCTCATTTTGGTATTAGGATAACTTTGGCCTCATAGAATAGGTTTGAAAGTATTTTCTCATCTTTAATTTTTTTGAAGAGCTTGAGTATAATAGGAATTGATTTTTATTTAAACATTTGGTAGAATTCAACATGAAGCCATTGGTCGTGGACTTTAGTTTGATAGGCGACTTTGTGTTACAACTTCAATCTTGTTACTCATTACTGGTTTATTGAAGTTGTTTTATTTTGTTTTGTTTTGTTTTGTTTGAATCGGAGTCTCATTCTGTCGCCCATGTTGGAGTGCAGTGGCACAATCACAGCTACCATAGCCTCTACCTGCTGGGCTCAGGCGATCCTTCTCTCTCAGCCTTCCAGTAGCTGGAACTACTGGTACAGACAAACACCACTATGCCTGGCTAATTTTTTGGATTATTGTACCGACAAAGTCTCACCATGTTGCCCAGGCTGGTCTCGAAGCTCTGGGCTCAGGCAATCGTCTTTGCCTCTGCCTCCCAAAGTTGTTTAATTTTAATTTGCTTGTGTATTTTCTGAGATCTGTCTTGTTATGGATTTCTAGTTTTAATTCATTGTGGTAAAATAAAAAATACTTGATTTTTTTTGAATTTGTTAAAACTCATTTTGTGGCATAACATGATTTTTTCTGGAGGGTATTCCACGTGCTAATGAAATGAATATATATTCTGTAGCAATCAGGTGAAGTGTTCTATAAATGTCACTTAGTCTTGTTTGGTCTATGTGTAGTTAAACTTCAATGTTTCTTTCTTGATTTTCTGTTTGTATGATCTTTCCATTATAGAGAGTGGGTGTTGAAGTCCCTGATTATTATTGAATTAACGTTTTCTCTCCCTTCAGCTCTATCAACATTTGCTTTATAACCTTGGGACCTCCAGTGTTTAGTACATAATATTTATCACTATCTTGCTAAATTGACCCTCATATCATTATATAGTGACTTTCCTTGCCTCTTTTCAGTCTTTGATTTGTATTCTATTTTATCTGATACAAGTATAGCTACTCATGTTCTTTTTTGGTCTCCAGTTGCATAGAATATCATTTTCCACTCCCTCATTTCCATTTATGTGTGTTTGTATAAGTGAAGGAAGTTTCTTGTAGGTAGTAGAGAGTTGGGTCTTGTTTCTTTACCTATTCAGTCACTCTATGCCTTTTAATTGGAGAATTGAGTATATTTTCATTCAATGTTATTATTGGTAAGTAATAATGTACTATAGTCATTTTGTTGTTTGTTTTCTAGTTGTTTTATAACTCTTCTTTTCCTTTCTCACTGTCTTCCTTTTTGGTTAAGTGATTTTCTCTAGTAGTATGTTTTGATTTATTTTTTTTTTTATTTTAGTGAGTCTATTACAAGTTTTTGTGTTGTGGTTACTATGAGGCTAACAAAAAATCTTATAGACATAATAAGTTATTTGAAAGAGATGACAACTTATCTTAGATCACAAAGAATAGAAGCAAACAGGAAAAAATGAAAAATATTCTACACTGTAACTCTATTCTTCCCATATTTTGACTTTATATTGTCTCAATTTACATATTTTATAGTGACTATCTTTTAACAGGTTGCTATAAGTATTATTGGTTTTGATGCATTTGTCTTTTGGGCCTCATACTAGAGTTATAAATGGATCATATACCACAAATACAGTATTAGAGTACTCTGAATTCGTCTATGTACTTACTTTTACCAGTGGGTTTTATACCTTCAAATGTTCTATTTTACACTTTAGAACGTTTTTCTTTCAGCTTGAAAAACTGTTTAGCATTTCTTGTAAAACTAGTGAAGTCTTTCAACTTATTTTTGGAGAAGACTATTTCTCCTTCTTATTTTGAAGGGTAGCTTTGCTGGATACAGTATGTTTGAATGGCAGGTTTTTTCCCCCAACATTTTGAAAATGTCATCTCACACCATCCTTTGTATGGTTTTAACATACTAACTTTAACAAACATGCCTTAAGAAGTCTATTGTCATTTAAATTGGAGCTCCTTTTAGTATGTTCTTTTTGTTTTTGACCTTTGAGAGTTTGATATTATATACCTTGGGATAGTCTTATTTGCATTATATGTGTTTGGTGTTCTGACCTTCCTGGTCCTGCCTTCTCAAGTTTTGGAAAGTTTTCTATTATTATTTATTTGAATAAGTTTTCTACCTATTTCTCTTTCTCAACTCCCTTTTAAACACCAATAGTCCTCAGTTTTGATCTTTTGAGGTGGTTATCTATATCTTGTAGGCAATCTTCAATCTTTTTTATTCCTTTTACTTTTTTCTCCTCTGACTCTGTATTTTAGAGTAGCTTGCCTTTAAGCTCACTAATTCTTTCCTTTGCTTGATCCAGTCTGCTGTTGAGGGTGTCTAATTAATTTTCAGTTCAGTAAATGCATTTCTCAGGTTCAAGATTTTTCTTTGAGTTTTCCAAAAAATTATTTCAATCTCTTTTGAAAATTTATCTGATAAATTTCAGAATTGATTTTCTGTGTCATCTTGGAGATCACTCAGTTTCCTTGAAACTGCTATTTTGAATTCTTTGTCCAAGAGTTCACATATTGCCATCTTGTTAGGGTCAGTCACTGGTTCCTTGTTTTGCCTGTTTGGGGAGGTTTGGTTCCCTGTTTGCCATTGTCTTTTAAGGATGTACATCTATGCCTTTGTGTTGAAGGATTTATTATTTATTTCAGACTTCTTTGTCTGGCTCTTTTTTGGATATGTTTGCTTTATAGATTCCTTGTAATTTGGGTGTTGATTTTCTTTATTTTTTCTTTTCCTTGCTAGATGACTGCCTGCTTTTTGGCACTAGATGGCACCTTAAGCCCAGGTTTGCCTTGGTTTTAGTAAACAATCAGAGTGCCATTTGTTCCATATGTAAGAGTTCAAAGAGGATATCCTTGCAGTGTAGGAAGGCTGGCTGGGAGTTTATGCCCAGGGCACCTGCGGAAAAAACTTTTTACAGCTTACAGCTGCTGAACAGCCAAACCAAGTTGGCATCTCCTATGGTTGAGTTATAGAGCAGAGTTTCAAAGGGTGGGATTATAGTTTCACTACGGTGTAAAAATTTTTTATTCGGGATAGAGTTAAATTGCAAATATTTTTCTTTCTATTCTTTTGTCTGATTGATTTCTTTGTCTCTGACTGTTTTGGGGGCTATTTCTCTCTTCAAGCTCTTGTGATGCTTCTTGTGAGTTGAGGCAAGTACAAGTCTCCTACCAGAGAACTCAAGATGGTGAGGAAGTTGGGTATCTACCTTCATATCACTTTTTAAATGTAGAAACCGTGGTGCTAGCCAGAAAGGGCAGAAAGGCATTGCAAATATGGAAATTTGATTCTCTTAGCATCTGCTGGGGTTTTTTGTTTTTGGGATTTTTTTCTCACTTCTCTGTGTCCCCAAGAACTATCTCCTCTTCATATTTGAGTTCTAAGATATTGTTGGTGGTAAACTTGATTTGTGTATTTGTTTTTGGTTTTCTGTGTGGGAGAGTAAAGTCAGCTTGCTTCTGCACCACTGTTTGTGAATTGGAAATGAGTCTCCTGCAGTTTAGATTGTGCAGACAGTATGAGAATTCACATAGCTCTGAAGTAAGAAAAGGGAAGTGTATTACTCCCTTGGTCAAGTAAAAGCAAATGTCTTCGGGCAGTCTTTACTCGTCATCATCAGAAAAAAAAGAACATTTTCCAAACAGATAGCAGTATGTCAGGATTGTGGGATATCGTTTATTTACTCTAGGAGTAATCATATCTAGAACAGCAACTATAATTGGAATCATCCCCTACTGAGTATCATGATTCAAGTATCATTCTCTAAAACCAACTTATCTTCCACACTGACCAAATAGGTGAATTTATAAAAATAATAATATTTGTATTTTATGTGTTTGATATTAATATTTGAAATTCTGCCAAGATATCCAGCAGGACCAAATATGACTTTTAAAATTAAGGATAATCATTTGCTCCTTACAAAGTCTATATTTTAATAATAGATTCTAAAGATTAACCCTGAGACTCAAAGTAGAATTGTAATCTTTTTGTTCTAGAAATGTATTTTTCTCTCTTCCTTTGGATTAGGTTTTTTTATTGAGAAAAAAAGGTTTATAAGGAAGATACAGATGGTGACAAAAAGCCTCCTATTAAAACCACTTCCTCAGGAAACCTTTCCCAAATATCCATATCTTTCACTCCAAGACTTTATTAGACTCTTCTTTCAGAAACTTCTACTTCTCTTATACATTACTTTTCATACTTACAATTATTTATTATATATTTCTAATTTTGTGCATATTCCTAAGTTTGATAAAAGCATGGATAATGTTCTTTATTTCATTACTATTGCTACGACCATTTAGTACAAGTCCTGTTTCATGGGGGGGGGGGATAACAAATTTTTGTTGACCAACTAATTTAGCATTCATGGTACTTCCCAAAGTTTTCTCTCAAGCTTCCTTTCCAAAACTCCTATAGGTTCTGATATGAAGACTTAAACAGACCACTACACACTTGAAATTTATTTAAATTCTCATGTTATTTTTTAAATTCTATAAAACATCTGTGCTTAATTGAATAGCAATACACATGTATTCATACTGTATACATATGTATCAAGATGCACCAAGTACTATCTTGTGGAATGTAGTGTTTTCTGCCAATTACTTTGTGTGAAATTCAGGATAGTCCTGACTTCTAGTCTACTTCTTTTTTTACCCATATTACTTTTCCAACTTTTTATAGGCCTATATGCAATATGTTGATTTTATAAAAGCCTCAAAGAAATTTATATTGTCTCAAAGCTAAAGAATACTCAACCAACTTAATCATATAGTACTCTATTCCATTCACCATATACACACCATAACTTTCCTGATTGTGTACATGTAGAATCATTTTATCTTGTTTCCTTTTATTTTTTTGAGGCAGAGTTGTTAGGTTGGTCTCAAACTCCTGGGCTCAGGAGATCCTCCTTCCTCAGCCTCTTGAATAGCTGGGTTTATCGGCATGCACCACTGCAACTGGCTGCAGAATCTTTTTTTTTTTTTTACAATCTAGAAGTTCCTTCTTATATTTACTTAAATTGTGAGTTTTAGGAGTGCAATTTCATTTCCAGTTGTGAAGATATTATTAAAAAGACCAGCCTCCATTGATTAATTATTACTATAAAGTTGAGTCATTCCTGGTTCTGGTTCTAAACCACACTTATTTGGTGTCCCAAGATATTCATTATCAGACCTTGCTTATTCCAATATTTTTTCTGAGTTGAGGTAGCTTAAATTGTCCTTGTCTTGGAGTCAGAAGTCTAGAGCCATAATCTAGTCTTCTGTCTTTTGGTTCTGCCTCTTGCTATGTGGGTGACCAAGCAAATCTCTTCACCTCTTGAAGTCTTCAAAAATTCTTTTCTGTGAAATGGTACTGCTAAACTTCATTTTCTTAACTTATAATTTTTTAAAGATAATCAAATAAGACCATATATATAACAGCTTTAAAAATGTAAAGCAACACACTAAAGTTATATTATGATTAGATGTTTTTAAACCATTTCCTTCCTAAAGTTACTTGACTTCATCTTTTTCCATTGATAGTCTCTTCATGCTGACAATCAGGTAAAATTTCAACAATGATTAAGCACTTGCTTTGTAGCAAACACTGCCCCAGACATTGAGTAATAGCTAACCAAGGAAGAAGACAAGTTTAAAAATAAAGAGTTAAATGCCCTTCAAAAATTAAAATTAACACACATTAAAAGTTATGCTGGCCAGGCGTGGTAGTTCATACCTGTAATCCCAGCACTTTGGGAAGCTGAAACAGGCAGGTCGCTTGAAGCCAGGAGTTTGAGACCAGTCCGGGAAACAAAGCAAGACCTCATCTCAACAAACAAAAAAAATTTAAAAATTATCAGGGCATGGTGGCACGCACCTGCAGTCCTAGGTTGAGCCCAGAGAGCTGAGGTTGTGGTGACCCATGATCATGCCACTGCACTCCAGTCTGGGTGACAGAGATTCCTACTAAAAAGAAAAGTTTATGATGTGTACTTTTTATACAGGTAAATATTTCATAAACAATTGGCTGCTTTGTCACAGACACTTCCTGAGGAAAATACTCCATACAGCTTTTTTATGCACATAGTTTGTGCGGTTTACCCCAAGTGCTTTAGAAGAAACTTACCCGATGTTTTAGTCTCTGCCATAATAAAATAATTGGTACAAGAGATATCTTCCCACTATAAAAGAAACTATAAAACTAGGCAAAATTTGTGAAGCAACTCTTTCAGATATTGAACCACAGACTGTGCAGGACTGGTCATTGTCACACTCTAGACTCACAACAATATGAAATCTGTAATATCTGGTGTACAATGAAAAATTAATAGACATGCAAAGAATCAAGAAAATGAGACATATAATTTGGAGAACAAAGAAGCAATAGAAAGAAATCCCAAGACGACAAAGAAGCCAGAATGTAACAGCATTAAAAGAGTTATTATAAAAATTGTCAATAATTAAAAGGAAAATAGGGCATAATAAGTAAATAGGTGGAGAATTTCAGCAGGAAAAATGAAGAAAACTATAAAAGAAGAATAAATAAGAATTCTAGAACACAAAAATAAATTTGAAATAAAAATTTTATCAGATGACTCTAAAGGCATGTTAGACATTTTTTAGGGAAGAAAATTCAGCAAGCTTTAAGACAGGTCACTAGAAATCTATATTGATACTCTGGCCACAGTGGAGTGGACTGTGAAATAGTGCCCACGTGAATAGGCAGGTGAAGAGGGCAAACCGATCCGATTAGAACCCATTTCAGAAACTATAAACCTTCAAGTCAGGGTTTCTCAGTCTTAACACTATTGTCATTTTGAGCCAGACAGTTCTTTGTTGTGGGGAAATATCCTATGCATTTAAAAAATGTTGACAACATCTCTGGTCTGTATTAGGTAGAAGGACAGTTGAACCCCTTCACAGTTGTGACAAGCAAAAGTCTACAGTCATTGCCAAATGTCTTCTGGGGAGAAACTATTCTCCTAATTGAAAACTACTACTCTAAGTGAATAAAGAGAAACTCGATCACTAGATTTTAGGCTAGCCTAAAGATATATATAGCACTCTGTTCACACTTAAGAATAACATATAATTACTGTTTAATTTCTGTTTTCCCTGCTGGAATGTAAACTTCAGGAGTATTCAAAACAACATGAGTCATGTTTCCTGTTGCATAACCAGCACTTAAGCTAGTGCCTTGCACTTTGAATCAAGGAATCAATGAATGAATACTGAGTTCTAGTTCTGGTTTTCTGGAAGGGCTGATGTACATCCCAGGTCTGGGACTCAGAGTGACTGCACAATGCTGAGTTTCCTTTTTATATATTGCCTTTCAATGAACCCCCCACCCCTATATACTTCCTCCTCACTACCTGAAATAGCCTGACCAATATAAATTTTCTATTGTAACTTGCTTTCAATTTTCTCTTCTTCTCAGAAGAGTAACAGATCCATTGATTCTCGTCTTTTATATCACTAGCTAATAATTATCGAAAGGCATATTTTACGTCTCATAGAAGCCCATCCCTCTGCCCACTTCAAATCCTTGTACATACCTTATTTTGCTTAATTTTCAAACATTTCTCCAAGTTTTCAAGTTCTATATAGTAATGGTGTTAGTCCTGAAATCATACTAAAAATGATAGCATAAAAATAAAATTAATGCTTCAAGGTGATAGGATAATGAGTGTTTGGAGAAAATATGGTTTGTGACATGGTGCAACTCACTGTAAGAGATTTTCAAAAACTTTTTGTTGCGTAAAATTTCAAATTTAAGTGTTTGAAATGTATCTAATCTTGTTTAACATATTCAGCTTCAACAATTATCAGAAGATTAATCTTTTTTCTCTTTTTTTGAGTTGGAGTCTTGCTCTCTCATCCAGGCAGGAGTGCAGTGGCCTGCTCACGGCCACCCCAGCATCAACCCACTGGGCTCCGGTGATCCTTCCACCTTAGACTTCCAAGTAGCTGGAACGACAGGCACGTGCTACCACACCCAGCTAATTATTTCATTTATGGTAGAGATAAGGTCTCGCAGGTTGCCCAGGCTGATTTCAAACCTGTGAGCTCAGGCAGTCCTCTCACCTCACCCTACCAAAGCGTCTTATCTCATTCACCTTTAAAAAGCAGAATACATAGCTAAAAGAACTATTTTTTAAACACAACTTAATACGTTTTTCTCATCTTAAGAAATAAACACATTTTTAAAGTTTTATTAATACACAGTCAGTGTTAAAATTTCCAGTAGCTTCATAGATGACTTTTGTTTTTGCAGTTTATTGACTGAATTTGGATTAAAATAAGATTCACACATAACAATTGGTTATTCTGTTTTTAAGGTATTTTTTTAACTAAGTTTACTTGTTTTCTCCCTCCCTCTCTCTCTCTCTCTTTCTCTGTCTCTCTCAATTATTTGTTGAAGACAGTGGATTGCTGTATTGCTGTTATTTATCTTATAAAGATTTTGAAAATCTGGATTTTGCTGAAAACTATAATAACAGAGGTAGGTCATTTAAACACCAGGCTTTCTCTTCTTCTCTGTTGTGTGGAATGAAATAACCTAGGTTGACTTGAGCTGGCAATTGTTTTAACACCAAGATTACATAAATGACCTGTGTGCTGATTAGTGTATCATTATTCATTTTTGGTTTGCCCTGAAACTAGAATGGACAACTGTTAATTCTTAGAAGCAATGAAATTCATAACAATGAAATTCATAACAAGGTATTTTCTACTTATACTATATTTTTCAGTTTTTAATTAACCTAATATGACTTCTTGTTGAGAGTAATCTGTGATTTTAGTTAAAAACAAATTTTAAAAAGCAATGTTTTATTGAGGTCATAATTACTTTTTCTCTCAATAGTCAGCAATTTCTTATTCTTATTCATTGAGATTTAGGCTAGTTTCCTTTAAAAATATACTTAATTTGAACAGAATAAGTCATAATTCCTTTAAGATCATAAAACTTATGAATAACAAAGATTTACCCATACAAAGATTTATATGATAAAAAAGAAAATGTTTTTGTTTTTGCCTCAATTTTGAATTTGAGATCATTATATTTTATGTTGCATATTTTGTGATAAATACTTCACAAAGACAAAATGCACACATTACAGTTACATCTTAGTTAATTCTGAGTTGTCACCTGTTCTGGCAAAATCATGATTTCTAACATCGATAGTTTCCACTAGCAGAAGGAGGACATCCATCAAACTGGATGCACAGATTCTGGGAATTATGACCTTGTTGCGTCTTATGAATTAATTTTTTCCACATTTGGAAAGGGACAAGTTTCCATAAGAAACTCACCAAGCTTCAAACCTCATTAACAAGTAACTGCTTTGATGAGGCCCATATAAAATGCTTTCATTTACTGCTAAAAATGGACATCTTAAGTCCTACTTTTGCATAATAACATTCTTAAACTAAAATTTTAGAAGTCTAAACAAATAACCTTTGGGAAGAGATTATGAGAAATTAAGGTTTGGGTTCTGTGTTATAATAAAGTAGACAGGAATTAACTACTTACATTGTTAATTCTGTTTTATGTTCTGATTTCCAAAACATAAGGCCCACAATGAGTCAATAGGTTTCTAAAATTGGTCAGTGCAACACTTTCCAGAGGAAGGTCATCTTCCTCTATACCAAAAGTCAGTTCCAACAGAAGATAAGCTGGGCACTAACCTCTCTTCTTCACTAAATATGAGAGAATTTGCTGGCTGATATTTGATAAAAAGAAGGTGGACTAGGCCAGGCATTGTGGTTGACATTTGTAATCCCAGCACTTTGAGAGGCCAAGACAGGAGGATTGCTTGAGACCAGTCTGGGCAACATAGCGAGACCTTGTCTCTACAAAAAATTTTTAAAAATTAGCCTGGTATGGTGGTATGTGCTTGTAATCCCAGCGTTTTGGGAGGCTGAAGTGGAAGGATCACCTGAACCCAGGAGATCAAGGCTTTAGTGAACTGTGATTGTACCACTGGACTCCAGTCAAAGTGAAGCCCCAATTCAAAAAAAAAAAAAGAAAGAAAGAAAGAAAAAGAGAGAGAGAGAGAGAGAGAGAGAAAAGATGGACCGGGTATGGTCAAGTTGCTATTCATACTTCAAAAAAACTGTTTCATGAACAAGCATAAATATTGATGTAATTAATACACATGGAACACAGACATGCACACACAGAGACATACACACATGCGGAGGTTAAAGGAAAACAAAGTGCCTTTTTGTTGAAAGGAAGGGAATTATAAGGTCTCCCACTATCAGTTGTGTCCCGCCTCCCCACTTCATTCACATTTTTTTCTCCCCTAAACTTAATCCCTAAACCCATGCTCTCTTTAAGTACATCCTCCTTGATGTTTAGGAAGCTTTAACAGCTTTATCATAAACCGAAGTTCATTGTGATAATTCACCTTCTGAAAAGTAGTTCTCTTGAGTGCTGAGCTTTAGAGAATTTCCTTTTGGCCTCCTCTCCTTAATCACTTGCACTCCTGGCTGCTCAAACCTGTGAGAAGACAGTCCTTTCTCAGTGTCTGCCTTCGCTGGGACCACCGCACCACCCCAAATCAGGCCTTATAACAGCTGCAATTACAAGAACACATCCACTTTTATATTGTTCTCTCTTCTTTCCTTCCCTTCTTCCTTGCCTTCTTAAGCTTCTTCTTTTCCCCCTTTCCTTCTCTCTCCCCTCCCTCTTCTTCCCCCCCATTTCCCTCCTTCTCTCTGTCCCACCCCCCCTTTCTCTTTCTTCTTCCTTCCCTCTCTTTTTTCTAGATTGCTCCAGATCAATTCCATTATTTTATGGAAGACGTGTGCCCCCCCCCCCCCCCCCCCGCCAATATGTCAAAGGACACTGGCATGGGTTTAGGAAATGGAAGCATCACACAGGAGTATTTTCTTATGGGAAGTAGTTTATGGTTTAGTACTTTTCCTCAACAATGTTCATAAAACTGTGTCACCTTGAATGTCTACAATAATTACATGCGGAGTTTTGAGAAGAAGTTCAAATATTTACTGAGAATAAGTTCAAGAAGCAAAGGTCATTTCCTGTCCCTTAATTTAAATTACAGATTGCAAGTTAGAAAGACTGCTGACCTCATTCTGCTTACTCAAACCAAATGCTTTCAAGGTGCAACCAAGCCACCTGGAAAAAAAGGTGATTACCGGTAAACGCGTCAGCACCTCCCAGACTCCTTCGGCAGCAGAGGCAGCTGAGAGGGAAAGTGGCCAGAGCCTGGGACAAGGTTGTCAAGTTGGCTGCGACGTTCAGTGAGAGACGAGCGTCTGCGGGACCGCAGCCTCAGAATCCGCCCCACTCTGGAATTCCAAGACCCCCTGCGGCTTTCCCAAGTCAACAAGGACTTGGCCTCCATAAAGAACAAGTTGGGGGTGGGGAAAGAGAAACGTCGGGATTCGATTTAATATTGCTGGACAGGGACTTGGCCCCCGGGCCCAAACGGCGCACGACACGTCACAAACCCCAAGAAGGTCTGGACCCGACGTCTGCACGCGGTGTCGGGACATCCCTGTTCTCGGGCACCTTACCAGCCCACCCCGAACCCAGGCTATCGGGATTCCCCAGCCTCTCTCCCCAGCCCCCAAGGGGCCGGGCGGGACTTGGCTTGGGGGTCCCCGCAGGACCCGCTCCTTCTCTAGGTCAAAGACACAAGCCTGCCTCCTGGACCCCCGAGGAGCGCTCGGGTCACCAGAGCCGTCAGTCCTTCCCTGCCTTGATGTGTGGTTCAGATTGCCTGGGAGGTTGTCGCCGCGCCCTGCGGAGTCCCCCGCTCACCTCCGTCCTCGGTTTGGCCTTTCGCCGAGCGGTGCCGCTTTTCCTTGGGCACAGCAGGGCGCAGAAAAGCCGGGCGGGACAGTACATTTAAACACGCTCCCGCAGCCGTCGGGGCGGTTCCCCGGCGGGGTAGGCCGCCCGACTCCGAGGGGACATCCTTGGGCCCTCTGGAGCCGGGGGCCGCGTGGGGATCCACGGCGGGGTCTACGCAGTCAGCACAGGCGAGGGAGAGGGGCGAGGCTGGCGGGGCGGTGGGGACCACGGCGGCGAGGCGGGGACCCCTGCGACCCGCGCTCCCCCCAGCCTCACTTCCAGGATGTGGCCCCGCCGCTGCGGCGGGACTCCTGGGCTGAGCTGTGAGTTTGTCTGGCAGCTTCTACTGAGCAGCTAATAGTATAACAACCCGGCTTTGATAAATCTGAACTAATTACCCCTCTTAATTAAAGTCTTTAGCAGTTGTTTCACTGTTTTGGCAAGAAAACAGGAGAGACTTACAGTTAGAAAACACCAGAGCCCGAGCTCACAGCGGAGCTGCTGATTAACACTTAAAGCATTTCAAGGACCTGGCACCCGCCACCGTTTGGTTTTCATCCATGTTTCCTCCTTGAATGGAAGTATATTCGTCTACAAACGTATATACACATGCAAAAACACGGAGGCTCCCCCTGCCAGCTGTGGACAAGTTAGTATGTGCCTTCAGGATACAGACAATAGGTACCTGTCTATTGCACAGCATCGTATTGCGTCCGGGCGGTGCGTGTTGCACACCGTTCCTAGACGTACTTTTCCCATTTAACTGTGTGCTACAAATATATCAGATGGTCCAGGCCAAATTTGTGGTTCTGGTAGAAAATGCCCCATCTTCTGCCGCTGAACGTTACCAGTTTTCATAACTTTGCCCCTAAGTATTAACTATTAGAGAAGACTATCTGTAGTTGGTGAATTTTCAGATCAAAGCATTATGAATATTACTAATCCAGAGTTGAACTTTTTAAATAGGAGGAGAGGTTAGAATCAGGGTTCATGAGTTGAATAATATGAACATCAGAGTCCTAACGTGTGTTGATTAAATAGGCATGTTCCAATAATTTATTTTCAGCAGTCAATGGATCAATTTTCACGTGCAAGAATCAAAACCAAAATTCGAAATCATCCATAATGAGCCACCCTTATCTAGAGTGTGTGTGTGTGTGTGTGTGTGTGTGCGCGCGCGCGCGCGCGCTCACGAATGCAGAATGGTGCCTTTAGCAGGTGCACACATCCATGCGTGTATATATAACATACACACAGTGTTGGTTACTTCAGGGAAGGAAGAAACGATAATAAACAATCAGCAGGCATCTTGAGACCGCAGAATCAACACAGTGGAAATATATACAATAATAAAATTAAAATGGTGCAGCATTCCCGGGTAGAATAATACAGATCTCAATAAATATAGCAGAACTTTGTTTCAAAACAAAACAAAACAAAACAAAACAAAACACCATCTCTGCACCCGAGATGAAGTCTTTCCAAATTAAAAATAAAAATTAAAAAAAAAGTAAACAAACAAAAGCCTCCAAATTGCTCATAATTGTTAGTGCCTATGTAGTATATAATACACAAAACCATTTAGCAGGTGCATGCAAGAGGCGAAAGTCCGGGGAACGCAGAGGTTGCAGTGTGGGGCCCACCCTGCGCTGGGTTCCCCACACGGGACCCTGCCGGGAGCTCTCATTCGCCTCCGCCCCAGCAGTGGGGGCTCTCCCCGCTGAGGCTGGGAGGAACCTCGGCCGCATCACTGGTGGCCCTGGTGAAGCCCGGGCTGCAAGGGCCCCGGGGGTGGCAGCGGCGGCTGCAGAGGCGGCAGCGTCGCGGGCGGAGGCTGCTGCGGCGGGGGC
>NW_007251208.1:668654-672968 GCF_000164805.1 Carlito syrichta | reverse complement strand
CGTGCTTCTTGAGGTCAAAGTTCCTGCAGAAGCCCTTGCCGCACGTCGGGCAGGTGAAAGGCTTCTTGTCGTTGTGGGTGTGCATGTGGAAGGTGAGGTTGTAAACCTGGTGGAACGCCTTGTTGCAGATATTGCACTTGAACTGCTTCTCCCCGCTGTGGGTCAGCTTGTGGTTTTTGTAATTCCCTGAAACAGACAAATGACAGGGACGCGGTTCTGGAAAAAACAGAGCTTAGAAAGGGAGGAGCCGTGGCGTCCAAAGGTAGCAAGGCTAGCAGAAGAGCCAAGACAGCCACAACTCCCACTGAAGTCGCTGGACTGCCACCCGCGCCTGCACTTGTCTCCCTCCCCGTTTATTTTATTTTTTGAGTCCGAGTCCCAATCTGTCGCCCAGGCCGGAGGACAGTGGCACGCTCACAGTCACTGCAGCCTCGACCTGCTGGGTTCAGGCGATCCTTCAACCTCAGCCTCCCGAGTAGCTGGGAAAACAGGTGTGCGCCACCACGCCTGGCTAATTTTTTGATTTACTGTAGAGATGAGGTCTCACCAAGTTGCCCAAGCTGGTCTCAAATCCCTGGGCTCAGGCAATTCTCTCATCTCCGCTTCTCAATGTGCTGGGATTACAGGATGAGCCAGCGCACCCGGCTCCCAAGTTTATTTTTAAACATACATGAACAGTGAGGCCATCTTCTCTACATTTTAATACACAACCATTAACCCAATTATATACCATGAGAATGAACAACTAAAAAAATATATTGGCTAGGTGTGACACCCATGCCTTTTGGTGTAACTAGCAGACTTTGGGGAGAGGGTTGGAATGTCAACACATGCCCCCGGGGGGCCAGCTGTAATGTAAAGAACATTTTCCATAACACCCCCCCAAACATTCACAATGACTTTCCCTCTGACTACCATATGAGACGACATTCCCTGGGTTCAGTACCTTTTTGATGAAATCCTTTGCCACAGAATTCGCACACAAACGGTTTGTAGCCTGCGTGTATTCGGGTATGCGTGTTTAAAGTAGAACTTCTATTAAAAGCTTTGCCACACTGATTACATTTGTGAGGCTTTTCCTAAGTGGAAGGAAGAAAAAGCAGAGAAAGTTAAGGTATTTTGTGTTTATGTGAAGTCCCACAAGCTCAAAACACAACAGTACTCTGACGCTTTTAAGCAAGGACAAAGGCAAACAATACATAACATTTCCCCCTACTCAGCTGGCCTTTCCAAACGTCTTTACATCCTTGTGCTAAAGAGTGCAGCTTCATGAGCCCCCCCCCCCCTGCAGACAGTACTCAAGTAAGCCAGGTGAAATTGAGACAAATGCACACACCTGCGTGTGAATGATCTTGTGCCTGCACAGGGTGCTGGCTTGCCGGAAGCCCTTTCCACACACTTTGCAAACGAAGGGTCTGGCTCCTGTGTGCACTGGCATGTGACGGGTTAAGTTGTAGTGTGCATTAAAGACCTTAAAAATTAAACACACGTAGAGCAGGTTAGCCAAAAAGCACTCTGAAATCGAAACCTACAGGGGGAGGGAGAAGGAAAATAACCTTATAACAAATGTATACAAGTAATCACCCTCAAAATAATAAATAAAAAAAAAAAAAGAAGAGGAAGAAGGAAGGGAGGAAGGAAGAAAGGGAAGGAGGAAGGAAGGGAAGGAGGGAACGAAGGGAAGGAGGGAACGAAGGGAGGAGAGGAGAAAGGACAGGAGGAAGGAAGGAAGGAGGGAAGGAAGGAGGGAAGGAAGGAAGGAAGGAGGGAAGGAAGGAACCTCCGTTCTGCATAGTACTTGCCTTTCCACACACTTCGCAAGTGAAAACTTTGGGCTTGACATGAGGAGAGCCTCGGCTGAAGTCCGAGGTTTTGAACGCGATTTTTTCCGACAGAAGCTGGGCGCTCTCTTTCATGTAATGCTGCAGCTGGGCCTGGGACAGGTCTTTGAAAGCCACTCCGGAAGGGTACTTCTCCACCGCCGGGACCACCAGTTTATTCCTCTCCGCTAAATACGTCTTCGGCTGCGGGTGCAAAGGGGAGCTGAGGAAGTAGGAGGCCACCGGGTGGATGTTGACGCCGGCCGCCGGGTGGCACGGGCCGTCACCTCGGTTCAGGTAGCACAGGGCGCCCATGGCGTGGAAGGAAGAGTGGTTGACCACGCGCGGCCTTACCAGCTTGTACTGCTGCAGCGGCAGCGCGTCGCGCGCCAGGTCGCCCTTGAGGCTCAGCGCGCAGTTGAGCAGGTCGCTGCAGCTGAACGCGGGCGCCGAGGCCACCGCCGCGGGCGCCGCCGGGGCCTCCAGACTCGCCTTCCGCGGCTCGGAGCCCGTCACTCCCGCTTTGGGGCTCGTGTCGTACGCCACAGGCACGAAGGGGATCATGCAGGGGATCGACGAGTTGAGATGCAGAGGGTGCTTGGGGTCCCCCTTGGGCAGAGTTCCTTGCAGGAAGTGGGGGACGGGCAGGGCCTTGGGCTCGGGAGTGCGCGCCATGATTCGTTCAATGGAGAAAGCCAAAGGTTTGGATGCGCCCATCATGTTGCCCCGGGTCGGAGCGGTCGCTAACATTTTGGCGGTCGCGCTGTGGCAGCTACTGTCCATGTCTGAGTCGCCAGCGTCCGTCCGCCGGGGCTGGGCTGCGCCGTCCGTCGCCTTGCTCCCTGCTTGTCACAGACCTGCGGAGAGGGGGACGGGCACCATCACCACCAGCAGCCTCCTCCTCCTCCCCAGCATCGCCAGCCGAACCTGCTTGCCCAGCCCAATGGACTCCTGCCAGCCCATCGCAGAGTTCTTGGCGCACCAATGACTCGGGGACAATCACTACTTATTTCTATCAATAGAAAGTGTTGTGTCAATAACGCAGCCAAGATCTCGCCAATCGTTAACTTCCAAGAGGAGAAGGTAAACTAGATAATTGCTCAATTCGCTTCCAACAGTCAACAGGAAAACTTTTTTTTCCTCGGCAGTCGGTGACCACTTTTCATTGGCGAGTGAGGTTCCTCCGCCCAGAAGAGGCGGGGGCGCTCTCGCCGGCGTGGCGCGCTCTCCCCTCGGCGCACACACTCTCCCGCGCACACCTCGCAACCCTCCACTGCAACCCCCCCCCGCCCCCTTGCTTCCTCTGTCTTTCTAATTCTCAATCTGCTTAACCAGGCTTTAGAGGCCAAGCAAATCTGAGATCAATTTTCTCGTTTAGCTCTAAGTGACATCATCTAAAATCATTGTGCACGGGCTAAATAAGGAAACGGACTCTAATTCAGGGGGCAATCGCCAGGCTATATTTATCAAACGCCAAGCTGCAGAAAGCCTCGGCCAGGAAACCTCAGGCGGCGAAAATCCGAGGTTTCCCTGCTTGGTTCCGCTGGGCCCGGGCTGGGTCGGGACAGGACCAGGATCGGTCGGTGCCACCTCCTCCGCAGCCGTCTTTCTTCCTCCAGGGATGCGGGCTGCGCGCTCCCGGAATCCCGGAGTCTCAGCGGCCCGAACCGAGTCTGGACCATTTAGAAGACGCCAGCAGGTAACTGGCCTCCTCCCAAAACGCCCCTGAGAATTAAAGGCCGTGGGAGGCTTGTTAAGTGTTTGTAGTTTCGTGAAGGCGATGCCCGCGGCAGCAGGCCTGGGAAAGACGCACTCTCATCCACAAAGTTGAGGAGTTGCAAGGAATAAGCGGGTGTCACATCACAGGAAACCTCGGCTCGATCGGACCCCACCCAGGATACACACAAACACACGCGCGCGCGCGCTTCCATGAGTTTCCACTGAGAGCTCGAAAAGAGTATTTCTTCTTTAAGTACCCGCGCTCAGCTAGAGCTCTCTGGGAGCATTATTAAATATTGAATGCCGAGAGGAGAAGGGAAACAGAACTTATTGATCCCCACCCCGGCAGCCGCCTGCCTCCCTGAAGCAGCGCAGCGGCGGCCAGGGTGTCTGCGCCACGGAGCGGCTGGCGAGGCGACCTGCCGGAGCTGGGATTGTGGCTAAGGCTACACTGGAGCCTCCCTAAGAGCGCGTGGAGGCCGGGCCCCTACAACACCCCCCTGCCAGGCGCCCTCCGAGTGTGGCCTTTCGGCCCAAGCTCCTGGATCGGAGCAGAGCGGACGGAGGGATCGGGGAAGACGCCCCCGGCTGCGGCTGCGGCTGCGGCTCCGGCGGTGCGGGTTCCCGCCGCTCAGGCGGGCGCGGCCCGGAGCGCGCGGGGAGCAGCGGCGCGCACCTTCCTCGGCGCAGTCCGCTGCCATCCTGCGAACGCGCGGAGCCGAGCCCCGGGTCTAGGCGCGCCGGAGGGGCCGCACGGAGCTGGAAGACGCGGCGG
>NW_007251208.1:664647-667945 GCF_000164805.1 Carlito syrichta | reverse complement strand
CATTGACAGGTGAGGGCTGCCAAGGGGCCAGATGCGGGGGAGGTCTGGCTGAACGGGACCGGCCTCAGTAGCTAGGCCCGGCCGTGATTCGTTCGAGTCTCGGGGTGGCTTCTGGCTGGACGACCGGGCACAGTGAGGAAGAGGCAGGAGGTGACCGCACGGCGCGGGAGCCGAGCAGGGAAAGAGGCGCCACACCCCCCGAGAGGCGGCTCGGAGCAGCCCTGGCCCTCGGGGTCCGCGCAGGCTGGACATTTGTCTTTTCTTTTGCTGCTGGAATCGCAGAACCGGTCTCCTTTCCCTGCTCAGACAAAGGGCGCGGGACGGGCTGGAGGAGGGCGAGGGAGGGGTCCCTGTCCCACGACAGATGGGTCGCGGTTAAGCCTTTAATTGCTGACTTTTGGGGCGGATCAGGTTCCTTTTCCTACCTGCCGCTTCCCAACAGCGGAAAATCCCCCTCCTGCCGCCCTCCTCCGTCCCAGGTGGGAAGGGAAACGCAAAGAAGCTCCAAACAGCCCGGCCGGGGAAGGCTTTGGAGCGCCCAGCTGACTCGTGCAACTCACCGTCCTCGGAGCGGTACCTGCCTTCTTGACTGAGTGCCACCAGTTTGTTTTACGTTTGTCGCGTGTCCCTCCCTCTTCTTCTCCCCCTCCTCCTCCCCTCTCCTCCACTGCAAAAGAGTCTTTATTTGACCTCGGTAAATTTCTCCTTTGGTGTGTGTACACTAAACGGAAGGGAAAAGTATTGGCTGTAGGGTAGACATGTTTTGTGTGGTTAATATTCCAACGGTTTGCTTTTCGCTGGTCTTTTCGGGATTTGCCTTTTTGGCAAGTGTTTGAAAATGTCATTTGAGTGAACGCAAATACGGCAAAGCATCAATTATGCACTTCCTTTAAGATAACCCTAAGCTGACTAATATAAGACAGAAGAGGTGCTTTACAAATCCAGGTCTTGCTATTCCAACATTCGTCGATTTTTCCATTCAAAAACTAGTCAAAACCGTGTGTTAATATCGTCATTAAATAAAGATTGTCTTAAAAACACAAAATGTACTTAGAAAGGGTTTCCATGCTATTGCCCAATCTATTCAGTTCTTAATTTACAAACATATTTGAAAATAATGCTCCCCAAAGCAATAAAAGCAGAGCATATTTGTCAAATTAAGAAACTGCTAAAACAGTTCAATACCGAAAAATTTTGTAATTTACTAACGAGAGTGCAAGGGAGCCTTATTTGTTTTGTTGATGGCAAAATAGAAACTCTATTTCGTTTCTTTGGATTTTCTTGAGGATCCTATAATCTCTCCTTTTTTGTTCAGAGCTAATGATTAAGTATTTCTTCCCTTCTCAACCACGGAAGGACAGTATTTATAACCTTAAAGCCTGGTGGAAGTCGAGTTTTAAGTGCATGGTTTGTTCTGTATAAAAATATCTGGAGAGAACCAGAGCAGCTCTTGATATAAAGAGGCCAGAGAGCAAACTCTGGGTCAAGGCCTTCTGAGAAACTTTTTTTAAAAAGTGCTCTTTTAAAACAATTTAAAATTCTCTTTTTCTGGGGACTCTAATTTTGATTTCAGTGCTTTCTAAACTGTGTTTTCGGTATTACTTAAGAACTTGCATCATTTTCACAGGGTTTTTGTTCAAGTCCCTGTCACAAGCAAATGCAATTTCTGGTTAAGATCACTACAATCTGAAATAAAAGGTAATATAATGGGGCCAAATAATTACCAAATAATCCATAATATTTAATATCTTCTTAATAAATCATGAAATACTGTTGATTTTTAGAAAATGAATTGAAAACATGATAACATATCCCACCTTCTGATTTATCTATCACTGGTCATGATTTTAGAGTTTTCAGGCCTGTCCAACATCTCTGACCGCCACCCTTTTCACCAAGAATAATAGTCTGCTTTCTCTTTGCTTTAGCTTTAGAGCTAAAGGATAGGGAAAATAAGGCATTCTTACGGTTCTGACACCCCCCTTCCCAGATATTCAGGAGCAGCCACTATTTTTCCTGTTGAATATATAGCATCAAAGGCAACCTCCTGTACTTCAACAAGAGGAAACACATTTTAAAATTCCTCGACAGTTTTGCTCACCATCTTTATCTCTGGCCGGTCTTTTGTTATTTCTTTGGTGTGTGATAGAGGAAGGGTGATGGGATTAGACACCAATAGTAAGGATGTGTAAGGTTCAAGGAAAGAGTTTTCCAGGATCTCAGATGAGTTAATGAATACTCAGTGGGAACCAACTTTCCAGCAGGTTAACAGACATATGGGCAAACAGGTTCAAATGTAAAGCTACTAGTGCTTTTAGTTAGCTTGGCAGCAAATGAAGAATTCTCGCTAATGTTGTGTAGCCTGGGAGGAGGGTATTCCAGGTTAGCAGTGTGAAAAGGACCGGTTCACTCAGGGCGCCTTCCGTTCTCAGGGGAGGAGGAGAGGAAGGGCGGTTTGTTGTTTGTCTCTGAACTTTTGTTGTCATTATTTCTTTTATATTAGGATTTCGTTTAAACCCAGTGAAATTATTCCTCTCAAAGCAGCATTTACATAGTAAATCAGTTTGCAAAAGAAAATGAAGCGAGAGCTGTTAATGAGGGGGTAGACAGCGGTCACTTGGACTCTGTTGGTATCTGCCCGTCCACTGATGCCTTTTTTTTTTTTTTTTTTTAAACACCCGTTCCCACAGGCCTATGAGGTGTCCCTGCAGACTGGGAGAGGCGGCTAGGATGCAGGGATGGACTTGATGGAAAAAGAAGTTTATCAACAAGTGACCCAACTTCTCCAACAGGGTCAAGCAACCAAAACCCAGCAAAGCTTTGCTTGTAATTTACAACGGTGTTGTTGAAACCGGAGAGGCGAATCAGGAGAAGAAAACAGCCCAGACACCCTCTCACACCGATATACTCGCCGGCACTTCCAGACGCAGCTGGTTAAGTGCGACTCACTGATGGGCGCTTTTTGCAGCAGTCCCCAGACCATTTCAAAGCCACTTTGTGGTCAAAAGAAAAAGCATATCCAACACATACTGCGACTCTTTCCTTGACACGAGGTTCAAAGCCGTGTTGATGTTTTTCAAACTTACTTCCCCAAGCGATCCCATGAAATGAAGGTCGATCCCAGACGTTTCAACAACACCGAGCTAAGGAGACGAGCGAGACGGAGAAGCATGGAGCTCAGCCCAAATCCTTGAGCCAGAAATCTCCAAGAGCCGTTCGTAAACGCTGTTTACCTCCCGAGCTCCAGCCGACGGCCGCCCGAGGCCGGGATCGCCGCGCGCCCACCTCGCCGGCCTCG
>NW_007251208.1:657802-663887 GCF_000164805.1 Carlito syrichta | reverse complement strand
TTTTTTTTTTTTTTTTTTTTAGTTTTGCCTGCCATTTGAGTTTCCCGGAGAACACATTATGAAACCTAATTTCTTTCTGGGGGGAGGAGAGGGAGCACTTCAGAGTATCTCTTCCAAAACCCTTTTCATGTATTTTTTTCCCGCTGCCTCTTCCCTCAGAAGCCTCCCTTCGAAGCTTGTGCTTAAAGTAGTCGGGTTCTCCTGATGGTCCCAAAGAGAGGATGTTCCAAGGGGATTTTCCTATTTAAGATCGTTTCCCTCTACCCTCCAATTTGTTCAATGCGTTCTGTCATTCCGATTCCTAGCTTCTGCTCGTCAAGCGCTGCGTCTCCTCTGAAAAGAAGATGAGGTGGCCGTCCATAGAGGGCAGGGTCCCCGTGGCCACCTCCCTCTGGCTTCCGCGGCCCCGAGAAAGAGGAAACTGCCCTAGCCGCCCCCTTTGCTTGGTGGGTGGAGGGGGACGGTGGTCCGCGATTTCCCACCCCTGTGCCTATCCCAGAACAGACCCTACATGCCTGGGGCGAAAATACCAAGAAGAGACTTGGTCCATTCTTAGGGATCTTACCGTTTAAAGTGTTAAATTATTGCCTTATTTGTTTGAATTAATTTGGAAGATATTTTTTGTTGTAGTTCCTCTCCCTCCCATCTCCTCTTCATTCAAGTTCAGTTAATTCTTCGAATTTCACTCTCCTCTTAGTTTCTCACGAGTCTCACAGAGAAGGAAGGTCCTGAAAACACCGCGAAGCGCTAAGCGTCCCGCGTCGGTGTAGACGCCGGCGACAGGCCAACAGCATCCCGCGGCCTGCGGCGACCTTGAGGGACCAGCTGGCTGACGTCACGGAGGCTCTGCGAGGCGCCGGGCTGGAGGCCTCTGACCCTCGCCGACCCGCCGGGTCGAGGGTGGGCAGGGAAGTTGGTTCTGGGGTAAAAAGCTGGAAGAAGACAAGGACTAGGCCGTGAACCATTCAAAGACAGAGTGGGGTCGGCTCCTGTGGCTTGCAAAGGCAGACGGGGTGGGGGGCTTGGGGGGAAACGCTCCTCTGCCTAACCTTGCGATTCACAGTTTCTCAGAGATTTACATAATACAAGAGCGTAGATGTAAACTTAAAGGAAAGAAATAATAATTCAACAGCACATTTTCCATTTTCGCACCATGGGCCTGGATATGTTCCCGGTGTTGGCACATGTGCTGATTTGCAGAGCTTTTTACTCACGACAGAGAATATCTGAACTTTCACACCACTGTTGAGAAAAGAGGGAAAGACCGAGAGAAAAAAATGGGGGTGGTGGAGGAAAAATTTAATAATGCTGTATTCTGAATAATGGCAAAATAATTTTTAAAATTAAGAGCATATGCTGTGTATAAAAGGCAGCAGGCATAATAATAATTGGGGGCCCTCACTTTATAACGTATCTGTCCACTTAAATGATTGCCATTCATCTTTCATTCTAAAAGCAAAGTCATTGCCCTTTAATGTTTATAGATTTCAATTTGTTATTTCTGTTGATGCCACGGCATCTACTGAGAGAGAGACAGAGACAGAGAGAGAAAGACACAGAGAGACAGAGAAAGACAAACACACACACACACACACACACACAGAGAGAGAGAGAGAGAGAGAGAGAGAGAGAGAGACTGACTCCACTGCCTACTGGCTCCAACTTGCCAATTCAAATATAGGATGGAAAAGTGACAGGTGGCATCAACAGAATACATGTGATTGCTGTCATTGCCTTTCGAATAAGATTCCTCTCCCTCCCCCCACACCCATTTCAACTGAGATGCCACCAGTAATTCAAATTCTGGAACTCTGCTGGCGAGGTTTTTTTAATGCTTCCAGGTGGAAGGTAGGGCAAGGGCAAAGAGCCGGGCCAAGGACTGTGTGATCCCCACGCCCCCTTGTTTTTGTTGAGAGAGGCAGTGGCTATGGTTCCCTGTGCTCTTGCAATGCCCCTTCCAAGTGTGCCCGGTCCAATGTCACGAGGAAAGCAAGAAAGCACCGCCATGGGTGCCCAATGGAGCCCTTGCCTCTTACCATTCAGGCGCTGGAGTGGTGGTCGCTGGACACTGGATGTGGGAAAGACATTTCTTTCCCCGTTTTTGCCCTCTGCACTTTTCTGTTATTTTGGTTGCTGTGCCTTGCAAAATCCATGCACAACATTGGCCATCATGTTCAACATTCAAGAGAATCCATCAGTAGTTTGCAGTTATTTTAAATAAATTTCTAGAGGCTTTCATTTAAATCCATAGAAGTGGGAACTAAAGATGAGAAAATGTAAACTTTTTCAAACCTATGCTATCTATTCTACCCCCACTTCACCACCAATTGTTGCCCTGATACAGAGTAAAATATAAAACTGTAAACTTTCTTTCTCCTCCCTGTCCCTCACTATCCTTTTGAAGCTCGATTCTTCAGTTTCATTGGGAACAACCTTTCTTCCTTTCTAAGAAAGTTCTTCATAAGTCCAGGAACAGTCTGTCCTGGATACTTTGAGTGCAAGGATACATGATACCAGTTTCCTGCCCTGCTTTGGCCTTCTAGTTCGGGCCCCCAGTTTGATGAGGGCCACATAGCTAGTGAACCCCTTGTTCAGGAACAGATAGTACTGATTTCCCTTTGCTTTGAATTGTTTTCCTGTAAAATAGGACTAAATCAAACCTCCCTTCATTCCTCAGATATGTTGAGTTTGAAAAGAGATTTTGAAATAAAACTGCTTTACATATGAAAGGCCAGCACCTTATTTGAAAGTTAGCTATAAACTTTTCCAAAATATTTTTCAGACAACTGGATTCAGAAACAACCTCACTGAGTGATAGATTTCAGGTTAATGAAATCTATATTTTAACATAGGAATCACATTTGTTAGATGATTTTTCACAGCCTCAAGGACTGTCCTTGCTCTTGGGGGCCAGCTCTCCCACATTCTGTTCCTTATCCCCCAGGGAACACTTTCTTCTGTAGGTTCAAGAATTACCCCTCACAAAAGCTTTTCAAAAAAAGAGTATTGGTCTGATTAAAGCAGATTTCATTTCTCAAGAAGTGGCTATGCATTTCTAAAATTAATCAACTTTCCATAGACTATTCTAATTGTATGAAAGAGCACACCTAGTAATTACCCAAGGTAACAAAAAACTGGAGCTTGAATAAATGAATGAGCTTCTTTAATACAGCAACTTTGAAGTGTATTTTAAAAAATTATTACCCAGTCATCCAGCAGCGAGGACCCAACAAAAGCCCTGCCCTCCCACAATCTGCTGGCTCATCTGGTCTTTCCAGATTTCACTTTCCAGTTTTTGAGATTCAGTCCTGTTGGCAGTGAGGGGGAATGACCTTTACCACGTGACGCCCTTCACAGAAACTTTTTCTACCTACCTCCCTACCCAAATCTTCCAAAGTTACAGTTTGTTTTGCCTCTTTGGCATGTTAATGAAATGACCTACAGAATAAACCTTTTAGCATGTCTTCAGCATTTAATCAAGTTTCCTTTCTTTCAATCACTCAAGACAGATGTAGGGAGAGAGGTGAGATACTGTGCTAAAGGACCAAGAATTGATTTAGAGCAGAAAAAGGTTTCTGACACACCACTTTCCATTTTTGCACAGAGATGTATTGATGTTCTCTTTTGTTTGTTTGTTTTTTGTTTGTTTTGGTGTGTGTTTTTTTTTTGAGTTGGAGTCTCACTCTGTCACCCAGACTGGAGTGCAGTGGCCGCTCCCGGCCACGGCAGCCTCGACCTGCTGGGCTCCGGCCATCCTTCCACCTCAGCCTTCCGAGTAGCTGGAACTACAGGCGCGCGCTACCACATCTGGCTAGTTTTTGATTTATTGTAGAGATGAGGTCTCGCCAAGTTGCCCAGGCGGGTCTGGAACCCGCGGGCTCAGGCAATCCACTCACCTCAGCCTCCCAAAGGCGCAGGATTACAGGCTGAGCCACCGAGTGTAGAGCCCTATAAACAATACTAGGCCAGGGCTGCTGAAGAGTAAAGGCCTCCTCTGATGGTTCTTGAAATCATCTCTTCACTTCCTCTTGGATGTGAGAATCACTGATCCTACGGGGAGTCAACGCAGGCAGATTGGGGACAAGTCTAGAGGATGCTTAATCACAAGTAATAAGCACGCCAATACAACCATCCTCCTGGTAAAGTTGCCAAGGTCAGAGAGATGAAAAACCTCTTAGTACTAAGCTGGGTCTAGGACTCGGAAGCTGCCGGCCGGCTACTTTAAAGGAATGACTGGGTGGAAAAACCCCCCCTCAGGATAAAAGAGGTGGTTCCAGTCCTTGCCAAATGCGGGGCCCAGTATTTTCCCCTTTCGTGAGTGCTCAGTTTCTACCTCCCCAAGGCCACCGCGTGCCAGACCCCAGGACCACTAGGACGCAGCATCCATGAGCCACTGACATGCTGGGCTGTGACCCTGGGGCGCGCCCTCGGCCCGCTCTGGGTTTTCGCGATGCTCCAGTGTTTCTGGGAGCCGAGAAGTGCTGCTAGTTCAGCGACTCCGGTCAGGACTCAGTGCTGGCGCTCGCCCTAAGCGCCATCCCGCAGTCTTTTCTTCGTTGCTGCAGCTGCGGCCACCGTTGGAGCCTGCGGGCCCCTCTGCCTTTCTCTCGACTTCACTTCGCATTTTGAGAGTGCTGCCTTGTGTTGCGTGCCTGGTGTGGGACGGGAGACATCGTCCTAGTCCCCCTTAAGCCTTCGAAATTATTAGCGAACGTCATTTGACCCCGGATTTCCCATTGAACTCAACCCACTGGCCACAGGCGAGGCCTGGGACTCCTCCCTTGTGGTCTGGCACCTCCTGGATCCTCCTCCACTAGTTTCAGAGCTCCTGATCATGTCATACCCATCTGCAGCGCCTCCCCTCCTACCCAGGAGCAGCTCCCGGGGCTGCGGTGGGCCGTGCTGGCCCTTTAGGGAGATCAGAGTTGGCTTGCCCCTGCCTGTCTCCCTGTCTCCTCCTCTCCTTCCGTCAGACTGGCGCTGTCTGTCTCTGTCTCTCTCCCTTTATATATATATATAATTTTTTTCCCCCTGGGAACTGGATAATCCCAGCCAGTTCATAGACACACCAGGGGCGAGGCTGGAGCTCCCCAGGGCTGAGTGTGATTCAGAAGGACCCTGTGCCCAGCCCAGGGAGAATGGCCGGTGAGAGTGGTGGTGCACGTCGGCAGAAGCAAGCCTCCCACGACTTGTTTCCAATCCATCCCTACACTAAGAAATAGTGAACAACGACCACACCTTATTACATGTCTCTAATCCTTACAACAACCTTCCTTATGAAGTGCTCATCTTACAAAGAGGTTAAGTAACTCGTCCAAGTCCACAGAGCTGAGATTCAGAGACTGAGTTCAATATGGCTGATAGTATCCAAACCTTTGTGACCAAGGCTCGGGCTTTTTATGGTTGCCCAAACTGCTGCCTGGTGCACCCGGTTCTGGGCAGTCTGTTAAATCAGGAGTCTTCTTCATTTGGGAAACCGATCGAATTTTTCCCTCACCTCTTCTCTCGGCGGCCCACGCTCACACTCCAGTGACTACTTCCTTCTGAAGACAAATCGGAGGTCGACTGTCCCTAGACCCTAGGCTCAGACCTTCGCCTTCAGCTGTGGGCTCGCCTCTACTCCCTTGAATATCTGAATGTCACAGAGCAGAGGGGCTCGAGGCAGCTCTGCGCCTCACTTTCCAGCCAACGCTGGACCTGCTCCGAGAAAGCCTCGCCCCGGGCGTGCGTGGGTCCCCGGCCCCCCGCGCGCTTAGTGGGTGTTGCTGCTTCCAGCCCCTCTGCGCCTCTGCGGCGCCGCCCAGGCCTGGGGACACGACTTGCATCTTCCGCAAAGTACCGGGACCACGCGAGTCACCCGCCTTCCAGAAGGGTACTGAGAGCTGGTCTGGAAGCGAAAAGGAAGCCCACCCGCCACTTTCCACTTCGTTTTTCCGCATAGTTCTGGGCACAGAGCGGCGGCGGGGGGCTGGGGGGGGGCTTAATGTAAAGACAAGCCCCCCAAGTCAGGCCTCCAGTTTCATACGAAACCAAAGGGGTAGGATGGGGGGTGTTGTCAGCGGGGACCTGCTCTGGCTCTCATCCA
>NW_007251208.1:592227-657495 GCF_000164805.1 Carlito syrichta | reverse complement strand
AACTTTGCGCTGGCGTTGATTGCAAAAGTAGCGGGAACTCCCTTCTCTTACCAGAGGGACAATGAGCCAGGACAAAAGGGAATTCAAGTGGAAAAATCAGTGAATACCAGAACGACCCACAGCTGGAGCCGGGAGATTTCCATTAGGTTCTGTAAGGTTCTTTCCCTTTCCGGAAAAGGCATTATTATTATTATTATTATTATTATTATTATTTCTCCAAGTGTTTGGAGACACTTTCCTTCGAGACGTGTTAACAAAGTCACTCCGGTTGGAAATTAGATGGTATTAGTTTTCTCCTGTAACACTACCAAACTGAATATGCCTTTTTGCCCTTCCCTCAAACCAATGAGAAGTATAGAACTATTTCTTTTGAGTTAAATATGATTTTCTTTTCAAAGCTTCTGCAAGACTTGTTAGGTTTTCCATTAAATCCGTCTTTTTACAAATAACGTTTTAAGAAGAATAACACCACGTAAAACTTGACTTCCTTTAATAGACAGATGCTTAGGTGTTCATCCTGAGTTATACACACCAATGAACAATTTATTAAGTCGTTTCTAGTGATTTGCAGTTAGTGCAATTTTACAGTGGGTTTTGGGCAAAAACCCCCAAACCACTTTTCATTCTTTTTCAGGGTTACTTTATACATTTTTTTATTTACATAGCTTTTTTGTGGCTCAAAGATGAGACCAGTTAGTTGTCATAAAGATGTGAGGAGCTTCATCACCTGCCTTTGACTGCTGTTGTCCTTGCTGTGGGAGCCACTGGGGATGAGGGGAGAGACAGGGCTTTTAGAAATCAGTTTTGCTCTGGGTGTAGATGGGACTAAGCAAAGAACAGCAAAATCTGGAGAGAAGCTCAAAGAGGCTGACCAGTAAGCAGGTTAAACAGGCCAGACCAGCAGCAAGATGTTCTCCACACCACTCTTCCTTGCAACGTCTGCCTTTCTTCTTTATTTCTAAGCTCTATCAGTTATCGTTTCTTTGAGTCAACACTTTTTTTCCCTTTAAAAAGACAGTCTTTCAGTAGGGTTAAGGAGGTCATCAGTTATTCACAATTCAGGACAAAATGGTCAGTTTTGCAGAGGTGAACTGTATCAAGTAAATGGACATTTCACTAGAAGGAAAAGAAGGGTAGGTAATTTCCAAGCATAGAGTCCTCTGTGGTGGAGTGGCAAGCTTGGCGAGTGAGCCATTGGGGACGCCAGAGTTTAGGGTAGCACACCTGGACACTCAAGGGCTGGAAGGAAGGGGTGGGTACTGGCTGCGAGGATGGAGAAGAAAGGGAGAAAGAGCATTCCAAGGCAACCTGCCTTTCAAAAATAGAGTCAGTAGAGTCTGTAATTCAGAAAAAGGAAGAAATTTCTTTCTTTTATGTTTATCTTCTTATCCTTTTGATGCAGAAAATGAGCCAAAACAATACTATATAATAACGATGGATTATATAGATCTTTTTGTGTGTGTGAGCTAGCCTGGGAATCTAGTGACCATTTATAACTCCATGAGAGAACAAATTTGGGGGTTCAAGTTGTTTCACTTCTAAAGTTCTGGAACAAAAGTTTTCATAAATTCAGGGATACCTCCACTTATTTTGCATTAACTGATTTCATTTAAAAATTACTTGTGAATGTACCAGTAAATTTTAGGAAAAATTGCAAAAGTAATTCACTGGGAAATTACAAAACATAGTACAATTTTCTGTCAAAGTCTAGCAAGAAAATACTTTGCTGGTTAACATTATTTGTATTGTTGATATTATTGTTAGTTAACATTAAGTTCTAACTTAACTAATAATATGCAATATATGAGTATGAAGTATAATTTATTTTACTACAGAAATATGCTGCCATTGTAATTAATTATTTTAATAGATGTGTGTGCCTACTAGGTACAAAGCACTGTGTTAATATCTTTTACTCATTTAGTTGAAAAAAATGTTACAAGACAAAAAAGCAAGAAACAAAAACACAGAGCCAGGTAGTTGGGATGTTTGAAACACTGCAAACATCTTTTACTGTATTTACTCTATACAAGTCTAATAAATACAGAAGTGGATACGACCAAATGGATTTTTATTGCCTGCAAGCTGTTATACCTAGGAATAGGAGAATATGGTATATTGGTGGGAGCACACTTGCTACCACCACACACCTTGGGGTTTCTTATACTTGAAAGAAGAAAAGTTCAAGAAGACATAAACCCACTGGATAATCTAGTCTATATTTGGGTTTGGCAGTCGTTTCAGCCCAGGAATACACCTGCAGTCCAATTTGGAGTAGTAAGAACCAAGATTAAAGTTTTAACACACATCACAGCAATGGTAAATTAAGTACAAAACAAGTCTTGCACATAAGTTGTAATCTGTAATGTACACACCATTTAAACAAGGGTACGATAGAGTTGGTGCAGTGATCAGAAGTGGCTTTTCACAATGTTGTATTATGAGAAACATGTATCTCATTGTACATACAGAACATTATATTGATGTGATTACAAAGAAAGGTCAAATCTTTTTTTTTTTTAAAGTCAGGTTCCAATCACAAACAGAACTGAAGTTCATTTTTATGCCAAGCAATACAAAAGAGGATGATCTTCGTCTAAAAAAAAAAAAAAAAAAAAACCAAAACAACAAAAAACTTGACATTTTCCCCTTTAACTCTATTTTCATGTTTACTTTTTAAAGAAATCAAAAAGAAATACAAGCATTTTTATTTGAAACAATAAACATAATTACAAAGACAAGGTACAAAACCAAAACCAAAACAAAAAAAAAACCCTCACAATGTCAATCGCGGTCCCGCTTCCTTCTCCAGAGCTATGTTATCAGCCTTCTTCTTCATCACTGTCTTTCATAGTAATGCCCTGAAGTCCTCCTCCTTCTGAAACAGATGCGGTGGCCTCCTCTACTGTTAAACGTCTGTGGAGAGTATCGTATGTCTTACTGTTCAGTGTTCCTTCCAATACACCCTGCAATCGGAAGTCCCTGTAGGTTTTCTTAGGGAAGAAGAGAGAATTTGCTTACATAATTTAGATGATATGTATGTACATAGTGTGTGTGTGTGTGTGTGTGTGTGTGTGTGTGTGTGTGTGTGTAATTTGGCACTTCACATCCCAAAAGAATTTCAGAAAGAAAGGTTACAATTCATAGAGACATTTAGGTGTACACAAATTTTTATCCAGGGGTATATGTAAATACATTTTATAATTCACAAATGCTGAAAATGAAAACTTATTTTACTGATTATATTACATATATACGTATATATGCATATATACGTATATATGTATATATGTTCAATTGGCATTTCAAAAATGATCTTGGACAATCCACTAATGAGTTCATGTGACTGTCCATGCCAATCATGGTGTTGGTGTATTTCTGGGGGAGAAAAGGAAATGAGAGACTTTGGATAGTGATATTCAAACTACAATTACTATGAATAAATCAAATGTTGAGATGATCAGATGACAAATTCACTTTCCCCCAAAACTTTGCTAATTGCACAGAATTTACTAGTTGAATAACTTGTAGCAAAAATGTGTACTTACATACATTTTTAATAAGAAAAAATTCGTAGTTTTTTTTTAAAATTGAGAAATCTTTCCTTTGATACTGAAAAAAACATTTCATTTTATAACATGCATTAGTTTTTTTGGGCAGGTGTGTGGACAGAGATAATTAATCCTATTATCAGTAAAGAGAGTTTACATTTTCAGCATTTGTGAACTGTAAAATGTATTTACATGTACCTCTGGATAAAAATGTGTGTACACCTAAATGTCTCTGTGAATTTTAACCTTTCCTTTTGAAATTCTTTTGGGATGTGAAGTGCAAAATTCTGGAATAAGGCTTCCAGAGATAGGATAATAAAGCAAGTATTTACATTTTTTTGTAAAACAAAAAATTATAATTTGGGCATTTAAATATAATAGAACAAATACCATGTTATTGTTTCTACAATTATTCTGTAAACAGCAACAACAACAAAACCCAACAAAACTCATCTGTGGCACTGAAAATATTAATCTATACAGTTTCCCTTGTGCTCACTTTTGAAAGTGTGATTTTCTTCACATATGATTTTCCATAACTGAGCAAGGTTGGTATTTTCCTGTTACTCATTTTTAAAGTTGAAGAAAAATTCCAGAGTTAGTTAAATTGGGAAACAGAACAAAAGAATATATTCCATTCTGTGGAAGCACTTCTAAGGTCTTTTTTTTTTTTTTTTTTGTCAGCGTCTTACTCTGTCCCCTAGGCTGGAGTGCAGTGGCACACTCACAGCTATTGCAGCCTTGACCTGCTGGGCTCAGGAGATCCTACAGCCTCAGCCTTCCAAGTAGTTGGGACTACAGGCGTGTTTCACCATGCCTGGTTAATTTTTTGATTTACTGTAGAGGTGAGGTCTCGCCAAGTTGCCCAGGTTGGTCTTGAATCCCTGGGTTCAGGCAATTCTCTCCCCTCTGCCTCCCAAAGTGCTGGGATTACAGGTGTGAGTCACTGTGCCTGGCCTCTAAGGTCATTTTTAATGTTAAATAGCTTTCACAATTCTTGTATTGTCCTATGTTAGATTTAGACCATTAAGTAGTCATACTTCAGTGGGCTGGCCCAAAGCATCAGTGCATATTAATATGCTACTACTCTGCTGTAAATGATTACTGGTAGCTGCTTTTATTGTTGTTGCTTGCACTTAATAGATGCAAAAGTCAAATATGAAGAAAGAGTATTGTACTTCATGACCTAATATCATAACTCAACTAGCTGGAAATTGACATTAATATATGTTTGATTTCACTGAACAAAGAAATGTTTATAATACACTACTATCATAGCATTGAGAAACATTATAATATTCAGACATTTGAGCTGAAGGTATTTATTCACATGAAGTGGTAAGTGTCGATACAGGGCATACAAAGTCCTTGACATACACACTTTGTCTCCTTCTGGGAAGAAGAGCAACCATTTCAAGGTAGTGGCACCAATGGTATTTTCATATTTTATCTTCCTGTCTTCTTTCCCCGATATTTGCTCCATGATACTATTTCAAGTTTTAGAACTGATAATGTCAATATTAAGGATGAAGAATGAATATTATACATTTTTATTTGGATAATCACTTGATATAAATAAAGTTCATACTTGTAAATTCTATCATGTTTAAAAATAAACTGAACTTGAAAGGATGCTGCAGTGTTTCAACAGCAAGTAAAATTTAGATTCAAAGATTTTTTTTATAGATGACCAAGCCTTTTTTCACTTACATTTTAATGGTTTAAGAGACATACAATTCATTATCTTTACATACTCTTTCTAAACTGAATAAGCATATTATGACTGTAGTAATAAACTTATTCTAAGTCATGAGTTATTATGGCTAAGGTGGTATTCTTTTACAACAAAACTCATGGTCATTTACATCAGAACCAATAAAATAACACTGAGAGGTACGTTTTGTCTAGATAATTGGGTAACTAATATATATGTCATTATTATCATAGACATTTATGTTTATTCCTACAACTGTCTTATTATTTGTTAGAAATATCAAACACAAAATATTCACCTATAGATATTATTAATAAATAATACTGTAATTAAGTATTATTGTCTCACTGACAATTATATACTGAGTTTGTGAGTTCTACTTATTTTATTAAAATGACTTTCCTTTGACTTAGCTTAATTATCAATAAGTTGGCTAGGACAGATTTGAATTGTGAGTCTGTAGTCCTGAAGGTTTTCTAATTTGTATACAATTAAGACCACTTTCTTGGTCTATTAGCAAGCAATAACTACCTCTCTCCTTCTCTTTATAATTCATAAAGTGTTATTGGTACTTGGGCATTCTCTGTGACTGCCACAAAGGTTTGGTTGGCTCTTATTTAAGAAAAGTGCCTGCCACAGAGTGCTGCTCACTTATCTTCTTTTCGTCTAGCAAAAGAGACAGTTGATGAATATTAACTGCTTTTAAATGCCATGTGAACACTAGGGAGAACACAATTTCAACAATCATTTTGAAGCATTATTTGAAGGTCCAACCTTCCCCCTTTCCAAATAAATCATTCAGATGTTAAAACTTTGCAGATAATTTCACAGTCCTTAATTTTTGTATAAATTTTACTGGATTTTGTTTCTTAGTCAGCAGCATGAATGAACCAAATAGTGTATAAGTATCTTTGGAGAGCAAAGTTGGCTATTATATAAATTTTGATGGCATCTGCATCTCCACAGGCATAGAGGAATGACAATGCCTGTGCGTAAGAAGTAGACCATTGGAGTCGAGTAGGAGTTGTGTGGGTTTGAGTAGACTGCACTGCTTTGCTGTACCATGCAGGCAGAGTTTAATGGTCTGGATGGAAGGAAAGCCTGCTTATGGGCCTCCATGATTCCATATATGTAATATTTGATAGCTTCTTAAATTCACTGGGAGATGATTGTTATGAACAAAATCATATAAGTGTAGAAAAATGATGAATCTATGTAAGAAATTGGCTAAAGTCTGTTTATATTCAAGGTAGAACAAATAATGAGAACATTATATTATTTATTCACCTTTTCATTGTGAAAATAATCATTTAAAATTATTAAATAGAGTCCTATGCTTTGATTAAAAGTATCAGCCCAATAACCTATTGGCTGAGCTTGGAGACTTGTTTGTGAAAAGGAAAACATGGAAAAATCAAACATCCATGGGATTTAATTTCATATTTATCAAGCTTGACTATTGATGGTCATATGATGGATATATTAAAAAATAAGATAAAATGATTGACTTACAGTAGAATGGAAATGTCTACCATATAATTCATAAAATTATTAATTGTTCTTTTATGCAAATATAGTCATTGATGAGAATAGTTAATATCTACTCTCTTAGTGAATTTTAAGTATACAATACATAATTAACGTCACATAGCATATCTTGAATGTATCCAACTTTTGTCAATTATAGCTCAATTTCACTGTTGCTTGATCTTTAACTGTAAATATGTATGAATATGAGAAAAGGAATAACTTTGAAATAAACAAACAATGGGCTATAAAATATGGAGATTTTTATTCTTAAAACAAAATAAAGAGCTTAATAATCTATCAACTAATGCCAATCAGTTGAATATGTAATTTCTGACACCCTGAACACAGTAGGCAAATAGCTTAAAATATGGTTTACCATAAGGATAACCAGCTAATATTAATATTAATCACAGTATACAATCATAACATACACATATGGGGGCGGTCCCATAAAGACTGGAATTATCTTTTGGAGGGTGAGCCCTTTGTAGTACACTTGAAATTTGTTTCTCCAGATCAAGTCAAGCAAAGTTTTTTTTTTGTTTTTTGTTTTTTTTTGAGTTGGAGTCTCACTCTGTTGCCCAGACTGGAGTGCAATGGCACACTCCCGGCCACCGCAGCCTCGACCTGCTGGGCTCCGGCGATCCTTCCGCCTCAGCCTTCCAAGTAGCTGGAACTACAGGCGCGCGCTACCATGCCCGGCTAATTTTTTGATTTATTGTAGAGATGAGGTCTCGCCAAGTTGCCCAGACGGGTCTCGAACCCACGGGCTCAGGCAATCCACTCACCTCGGCCTCCCAAAGCGTGGGATTACAGGCTGAGCTACCAAACCTGGCCCAACCAAAGTTTTTATCTGGAAGTTCTGAGAAGATTGCGTCACAATATGTGGAAGAAATATCCCAACTTGTGGCAAACAGGTGACTGGTTCTTCCACCATGACAATGCACCTGCTCCACACTGTCCCGAGTGTTCAGCAGCTTTTGACCGAAAACTGCATGATCCCCATGCCCCATTCTCCCTATTCACCCGCTCTCCCCTCAGTGACTTTTTTTGTTTGCTTGTTTCACCAGATGAAAAGTCCTCAAAGGAAATGTTTTGCTGATGTGAAAGAGGTGAAATAAAAATGGCAGAAGCACTAAAAAGGCATCAAAATCGGTGAGTTCAAAAACTGTCTTGAGCATGGGAAAAAGCATCTTGATAGGTGTATGGCATCAAATGAAGAGTACTTTGAAGTTGACTGAAGTTTAAGCATGTCAGAATAAATATACAATTTTTTATAAATAAATTTTTGGGGGGGGTCCCACCCTCATATTTAGAGGTAAATACATAATCCTGATTATCTTTTATGAAAAACAAATTTATTTGAAAGCTTTTCAACTCACATTTATAGAAACAAAAAAGAAACCATGGAGAACTAAGCCAGATATTAATATATCATATTGTTCCTTCAGTTTCTTTACGAAATAAATAACAAGGTTTATTTGCTGAACTAAGTAAGACGTGTTCTGGATCAAAGGCATTTTCTTCGGTGACATGTAATGTGCAACTACAGTATTAAAATTTTGTGGGTGGCTATAATTTTACTTGTTATTTATGACCAATCATGATCGCTGCTACTGTGACATTGTAGGTCTGGTTGTATGTTCCTATAGATTTGACAGTTTCTGACTCTGGAACAGAACTTTCCTGTTTATGGGCCTTTCTAACAAATTACAAGTGTGTCTATGGAACAGAAAGAATCTGCATTCCAATTAGACTGCAGGAACCAAAAGAATAATGAAAAATATTTTAATGTAGTTATACATTTCTTTTAATGGTTTAACACAGAGGTTGTTTTTGCAAATGGTAGCATGTGTTAGAATAATCTGAATGACTTATTAACCTGTAGATTGCTGGGTTCCACCCTCTGGGTTTCTAATTCAGTAGCTCTGGAGTGGAGTGGTTCTGACAAGTTTCCAGGCGATGCTGATAAAGCTAGGTCAGGAAAGACACTTTGAGAACTATCATGTATATTGTGCATATATGCATATATACACATACATACACGAGTGCACATATATACATTACATGTATGGGCCCATACAAACATATGTATCATTAATAAATGGTAGTAAAATGGAAGTAAATGTCTTCCATTTGAAGGAACAGTTGATTCTCAATAGCTTAGAGTTATGTTTTCAGTCATTAGGACCTACTACACTCAGGTGAATTTCTATCTGAATTTTAAGAAAAGGTTAAACTAGGGGCAAATTGCCCTAGTTTAACCTTTTGTGCCTCTACTAGAATTTGTGCCTCTACTAGAATTTACAAATTGTGAAAGATATTTATGTTGAATAAGTCTATTATCTTAAAGCCCTTACACATCAAATAACATGTAAGTCATTATCTTTTCTCTTGGAGAGCAAAAGTCAAAATGGCCTTGCTGAACTTATACGACATCTATGCTAATAGTTTTGGACAGTCCCCAACACTCAAACTCAATGATCTTTTACACATAAGGACCATGCTTCCAAAAGAATTCAGGCAATGACAATGCATGACTTTTGTACCAGGATAGAATAAGATAACTGAAACTTGCCTAACTCTCTCAACAAACACAATTCAAAAGCCCTCACAACAATTTATGGTCCTAATAGATATGTATTACTAAGTAAATGTATTAGGAGAAATACTTCTTTCCATGAGCAAATTAATGCAAAATTATTGTGGACCCACTACATTCAGGTGAATTTGTATGGGCTTTATGTCCATAATCTCGAAATGTGATTAATGTTAGCAAATATCTGTTATTTATTAGCACAATAAAGATACATTTAATTTATTTAGTAATCTAATTAAAAATGAAAGTAAACAGCAGCACATCATTGCTAAGTGATGCTTTTTAAGTGCTTAGATTCATCCACTTATATCAAATACAATTTTCTTCTTTGTCAGAATCTTGCCATTATTCCTTTATAGCTTGGTGGGTAATTCATATCTAAACACATTTTGTTTACCTTCACAATCTTGATGAGAGTCTTCAGTTGGTAAATATGAAGCTGAAGATCTAGTCTATCAGTCAACCATACGCAAATGACTTTCATGGAACTGCTGTACCATTGCTGGAAAGAAGGGTTGGGGCAGAGAGGAGGAGAACAAAAAAGAAAACCTTGGCGATATTCATTTAACAGATTCGATAATGAGGGGGTAATGAAACACTCTGAAATGACCATAGATCAGCACTTGAAGTCAATAAGCCTATCATTTCCTGTTAACAGAATTGCATGTTTTGCTAGAAAATCTGCTAAGTTGACCCAGGCTGTTCTTTACATGAATTAACATTACAGTCTTTTAGCTGTAACATATTCATGGAAACAGTGTCTTTGCACTTTGCAGCCTAGTGGCCTGCTTTGTAATTTGTAGGTAACAATGGGTACTAAATACATGTTATGGGACTGAATAGACGGCCAAGCAGCAGGAAAAAAAAAAGAGCTGAATTATTTTCAAAGGAACATTTTCTATTGGCCTGCATGTTGGGAAAAAAGATGATGTCTTACACCATAAGGCACGCAGTCAATACCAGAAAGTAAAAAATAACATTTTAAAGGAGTGATGGCAAAAAACCCTACAACTCACTAAACAGTAATCCTCAACCACACCTTTATCTTCTTTTGGCTGATAAGTATTTAGCAAGCTGTTTTAAAGTCACCTGAAATAAAGATTTAGTGAGGTCTTAGGAAGGGACATTATTATCAAGATGGAATTAATTCTTATGTCTTATAAAAAATCACAAAACAGATGTCAGTTGATCAAATTATGAAAGAAATGGATTTGTTCCATTTTGCAAGTGTTGTGGGAGGGTTCATTTTTCTCTGTTTATTACAACTCTCTTGAAAACACTGAAATTCTTCTCTAATGCAATTTCCTGCTCCTATATAATGTCTGTGAGTATAGTTAAAAAAAAGAAAAAAAGAAATTTTGTGCCTCTTTTCAAAACCAACAATCTGCCATTAGAGGTGTCATTTTAAGGGATTCAGAGATTATGTGCCAGTGTTAAGTTTAGGTAACATTAAAAGAATAATGCCACTCATTCAGATAACAGTGAACATTTCAACGTCCACTGAGCACTTAATAAGTGACAAAAGAGTTTTTGAAAAAGAGAGCTTGCGTCTTGCTCGTATACTCAAGCATGGTGCCAGATCAGATCACAGATGTGTATGCATATACTCTTAGGTATTCAAACACAGAAAAAACACAGCCCATTTTTTCCCTCCACATAATAAAACAAGTAAATTCAACTGCTAAGAGAACTCTTAAGTGATCCAAGTCTGAAATTCATCATGATTTGTATTTATTAACATTGTTCTAGTGCTTTACTAGAATAAGAAAAAGTATTACATTAAAATGAGTTTCACATTTCATCATATTGATTTCTAACAATTTGTTAGTACACCGAACATGCATAAAATAAGATGGGCTTATTAAATGAACAACTGATTTATTAGATATTATCAACCAAATGAATGAATAAAATTTTCAAGTTCATAAAATGTGGGACAGATCATGATTTTTTAAAAATATGCTATTTATAACTTAATTTTGCTCCTTTGTAATGATGACTTTCTTAATCTTCAGGACATGCAAAAATAACAGCAGTAAGTTTTATAAATTAAGATATTTACACGGCCAAATTCTTAAACAATAAACCACTAGTAAATTCAGTACTTTAGCTGACATGTTAAATCTCAAAGTATTTTATAGATACACATTTTAACTTCTGACATGATTTACATTCTATACTTCCTTATTTGAAATTATAGCCTCAACTTCTTGGGTTCTATTTTAATACAGATAAACACTCACACGTATTGGTGATATTGAATATAAGTATACTAAATGAAGATCTTCCTCAGCAAACCACTCTCCAGATAATTTGAAAATATTGTTACAATGGATGTGACTCCATCCATTATGAGATAGTAAATTTTTCTTTTGTGTTGGGGGAGAAAAATAATATTATGCATTGTATGAAGCTTAGCAGAACATACTATTTAATCTGTTAGACTGTACAGTTACTATGTTCGTGGTTAGTTGTATAAATTTGAGGGAAATGAAAACAGTTTCTTAAGATTACTCCACAAGAAGCTTTATGTTCTTAAAAAATCCCTAAATAATTTAAAATTAATTTAACTTCACTTTTCCATTAGTATAAATGGTACTTATGATTAAGTGATAATTGAAAAGATATATAATGTAACACAGAAATCATTAATACAATAACTTCTTTAAAACAATGCCAAAATTATAATTTTAGAGAAAAAGAATTTGGAGAATAATATGATTTAAAGTTATCTATAAAAGCAGAGAAAAAGAACGACTGTTAAGTACCTTGCTTAACTACTTTACCATCATCTTACTTTGAAGGCAAATAATTGTTCTTTAAGAAAAAAATCTCTAAGAAAAAATTATCCTATCAGATAAAAATGTATCTTTTTGGTTCCTAACTCAGAGCATTCTGAAGAGGAATTATGGCTAAATTAAGCAAACGGAAAGCAGTAGCTTAACTCAGAGTGTATTCAGCTACTAAGAATGGACAACAACAACAACAAAAATCCCACTATGACTGCTTCTTTCTTGTGTATGATGAAACTTGACACACACACACACAACGCACACACGTGCATGCGCGTGGCCCCCCTCCGCTCCAACAAAGCCACCAAACAGAAACCCTTAGCATTTTCTTATATCTATGCTAAAATTAATACCCTTTTGAGTACTGAATATGCTAACTCCCGTTTTTCCATATATGAGAAGAAAGTCAAAGGCATGTTTTCTTTAGTCTCGTTTCCCTCTACTCAACCAAACCAACCCCCCAAAAAGCTAAATAAATAAATATTGAAAAAGTTGAATGTCCAGTAAAGTTTGCATGTTAGAAATGCCATTTCACTCAGAAAAAGTTAATTTTATAAAACCATTTGGTTGACTATTCACTTTACCCTTCAGGGGATGACAGGGAAGGGCATCGCAGCTCTCCCTAAAGTCGTGGGTTGAGCATTACTGCTTTATTCTTTGCTTTGGTCTACCCAGGAATAAAACAGTAAGTGTATATTTTACAATTTTTTCTCTACATCAATCCATGACTGCAGCCTACCACTTTAGCAACAAAAATATGGTTTTTTTTCTTCTTTTTGTGGTTCATTCAACTCCTGTAAGGGCATGCATTACTTCATTTTCTTGAGATATCTCTTTTAAAGCAAAAATAGAAGAAAAGGAAAGGCTAGGGTTGACTCTGTGAGACCCCTGTATTTATTCACACTTATTGTGCATGACTGTAGACTGGTAAATCATATTAGCAGCCCGTCTCCCCATCAAGCTGCTACTTGCTTTCCAGCCCTGGGAAGGTTCAACAAATCAACAGGAGCACGGAAAACAGAACATCAGTCTAATCTAGTGTTTAAGGTGAAGTTTTCAAACCCAATCTAAGAAGATCTTTAGAGCAAGCAACAAGCTGAAGGGCTCAGAAGGTGGTATTGACAATGAAAGAGTGTTGAAATATTGAGAAGCGCAGCACTTGTGCATTTTTAATAACAAGAGGGTCAACAAGGACACAGCTCCCTCAGTGACAGGAGTTGCCACTGACTATGGAAATTGCCACACCAGGGCTATAAACGCTTGCAGTTCATCAGCTTTCTTAAACAGTTCATCAGCTTTCTTAAACACCCTGAACCCCCTCAGTGGACCTTTAGTCTTGAATTAACAAACCAAAGCAATGAAAGAGGGTGCAGTCTGAATGACTGGCATTGATCCCCAACTGTGTCAGCACTGCTACAGGCCCTGAAAAACTCTTTCCATTGTCAATAGAAATTGACAAACCTCCTCTCCTAAATAGTGCAGCTGAGCCGGGCGGGATCCACGCAGCTGTAAAGGGCTCTGCTCTTGGGGCCGGGGAGCACAAACAATAGAACAAGCATGAGCTCTTTGTCAGCCCCAGACTCGGCAATTTTCTAACAAGGATTAAAGTTGTTTCTCCACAGAGCTAGTGAAAAGAGATTTAGCAACATACCGTGCTTTCTTCATGCAAGTTAAAGAGAAGTAGTTAAGGAATTTCATTATTCAGTTGACTAGTGGAAATACAAAACAAATATATTAAATATGCACAACTCCCTTTTTGCCTAAATTATCACATTTTGAGGATGATTCAATTAAATATAACACTTATCACCTGGAAACAAGCACTTTGCATTTATTTTGGAAGTTTTATTTTTTAAAAGTCCAGCTGCTTGCCACCTGGAATGAGGTCTCAATACACACTAATGCACAATGCCTTTAGACCCGCTAAGGCTGATATTCCTAAATCTGAATCACAAGACCACATAGGGCTTATACATCGTGACTACTTCAAGCAAATGATTTCTGTCAGAATGCGGCTTCTGATGATGGCAAGGTAAAAATAACTGCTTTGCTAGGGCACAAATCTGTGATACATTTTCTGCTTAAGAGTTTAGTTTTTTATTGATTATGAATTGGTACCAGCTGACAGATTTTTATTCTTCTCGAGCTCTGCTTGTCTAATAGGTGAACAACAGAAACAGAAAAAGAACTGGCACATTTTAGTGAATTAAAACACAGCATGCTACATTTCCAGATGATGTGTGTATTTCTTCATTTGTTTCAAGAGAAACTGTCTGACAAGAATTGAGTCACTGGGTGGAAATGAAACAGCACCCTGGAAAATCCTACCTTAGAAAATACGTACCTTTACATGTCAAATTAAATCCAATAAAGAACAAACAATATTTTTTAAATGTCGAAGGTTTTGATAAGTTTGATAAACACAAGCCATCCTTTAGGCTCATTTAGTAGCTTTGGAGTGTTTAGAAAAATGAATGCCCCACAGTTTCACCAGTGTATTAAAAAGTACATATAAATGCTTCATTATACATTGAGTGTTCATTTTGTAAACAGTTCATACATCTACTTAATGTAACTAAATTAATGGCTTTGTTTCACTCACTTCCCATTTCTAAACGCTCAAATGCAAATTTTATAGTAATGGTCAATACAATCATGCCAATATTCTCCCTCTCTATCTGAGGCATGCCACTGAAACTATCATATGTGGTCCTATGAAACAGACCCCCAAAGCACAGGCATTTTGAAAGTTATAAGTGTGACGTTTGTGTTGCCTTGGAATAGATTTAAGAGCTATATTTAAGGAAAACTGAAACCAGTCTAGTATAGTTAAAAACACAGGAGGCGTTCAATCCAACCCACACCCATCAACATTCCCAACTTGACCCAGAGATAATCCTCAGGAGAAAGGTAAGAGACTTGCATCTGAATATGAATGCCGAACCTTGAAAAGCAGGTAGTGAGAGCCTCTGTTATGCTACTATTTGCTTGATAGAGCCTGTCACTTGCCTTCTCTAAGCCTGTTTTCTCATCTGTAAAATGTGTGATGGATTATATGTATTTATTTTTAAAATATTAAGATTTTATTGCTCTATAGAAATACGGAGTTTGACTATTAGAGGAAATGGCATGATGAGCTTGTGATTCTTGTAAACATGAATGGAAGAGAAAAGTCAAATTGTTATTTTGTTTCTGTATGCTGCCTCAGTACAATTTTATTCTTCCAGAATAAAAAAAATTACAAGTTTAGAGTTCCAGAACTTTCTGTTGTCTATTATTTTGTTTTTAACTTATTAATTTGGTCTCTCAACAAAGTACAGACATATTATAAAAATGAAACAATAAAATATAATAGGAATAAATGAGACAGGTGCAGTAGCTGACACCTGTAATCCCAGCACTTTGGGAGGCCAAGGCAGGAAGAATGCTTGAGCCCAGGAGTTCGAGACCAGCCTGGGCAACATAGCAAGACCTTGTCTCTGCAAAAACAAGTATATATTAGCTAAGCATGGTAGTATATGCCTGTAGTCCTAGCTACTCAGAAGGCTAAGGTGGAAAAAGCCTGATCCCAGGGGGTAGAGGCTGCGGTTAGCTGTGAGCATGTCACTGTACTCCAGCCTGGGTGACAGAGTGAGACTTCAATACCCCCTCACCCCCCCAAAAAAGGAATGAGTGAGATTTATAAACAACTATGAGATGCATGCAGATACTGTTATTTTCATTACTATCATATTTTATGAACTCTGATTTTAAAGGCATCTTGATATTTTCTCTGTCTTCCCTGGGAAGTTCAAGTGAATCAATTAAAATTTCATTTAATTCTTACAAAAACCTTGATGAGATGAGTGTTATTATTCCCATTTTGCATATCTGAGACCTGAGTTTACATAGGTAGAAAACTGAGTTTAAATTAAGTCATTTACTTATTCAAGTTTCTACAAATAATATTGTAATTGTCAGGGTGAAGATTTATATCTTACATTTATGCTCCAGAGTCTGTGCTAACAACTACTTTTATTTCCCTCTAGAAAAAAATCCTGACTTTTTGTTTTGTCAATGAAATCTTTGATTCTTAAGAATAGTTTGGTGCTTTTAGAAGAAAATAAAGAAAACAATCTCTACCATTCCTGGTGGTTACAGTTACTGACAGTCATTATAACCATAGGATCGTGCACGAATACAGAAGATGCCTATTCGTTGTTTTCCTAAAAAAGCTTATCCTATTTTCCTGCAAGTTGAAGCAATCTACAGTTCCAAAGACCAAACGTATCTGTAAATTCAATAATGCAATATGCAATATAAATAAATTATTTGAAGAATCACATTCCCTATTAGGATGCATCGCCTACCTAACTCTTCTATTTTTGATTTGGAGTCTCACTGTCACCCAGGCTGGAGTGCAGGGGCATGCTAACAGCGACTGAAGCCTCAACCACTGCAGCTGGAACCATGGGTGTGCGCCACACAGCTAATTTTTTGATTTGTTGTAGAGATGAGGTCTCGCTATGTTGCCCAGACTGGTCTCGAACCCATGGGCTCAGGCATCCTCTCTCTTCTGCCTCCCCAAGTGCTGGGATTACAGGCAGGAGCCACCATGTCCAGCTCATAACTCTTCTTAAAACTTGTTTTAAAGTGCCATATACTATTATCCTTAAAAGCACTGAAAAATATTTGCTTTACTGTAACAAAAAAAATGCAATGTGGAAAAAGATCCTTCGCTCATTTCTTTATCTTTTTTTTTCTTTTACACACAGAACAGAGAAGCATTTGATTCATGTCATTTTCTTCCATGTTGAATAAAGTGATATTTAGGGAGATTTTCATTTGTTAACTCCATCAGACAGTTTGCAAATTTTGAGTATCATAATGTCTGTTAAGGAAGAAAAAATGTAAAAAAGTGCTAACAAGGAGAGGGGGGGCATATAGTAGGAGCTTAAAAAATGCTTGTTGGATGCTGAAAAAACTTCCCTATCTTTGAAGTTTCATACTTTCTCTTTTTTAAATTGCATGAATACAATAAAATAATTTCCAGATGAATTAGCTCCTTGTCAGTTACATAACAAGATAAGGAATATAGCAGGACAAATTCCATGAACTGGGAATGACATAAGGCCTTTTCTGTTCACTACCACTTCATTAATCCAAAATTCCCTTCATTCCAAAATGCTCTGAGAACAATATTAAACTACCTCTTTCTCCACTCTACATGAAGCATATTAAAATCAATACTGATCTTTATTGTCTATTATCATCAAATAGGCAAGTGCCTTTACAAACTTATTCTGTGATTCTTTTCCTGATGCTAAAAGACTAGTAATTTGAAAATGAAAATTGCAGATCATCAGTAGTCCCCCATAACCTCCCCCGATGCTTTGTGACCAGTGATGGGCTGCATACTGTTTTGGATACTCTTCTAATTTGATTTGACTCAGGAATGGATCCAGGTATAATTTCGTATGTACCAGTTTGGGACACATAACATCATCTTTAGGAATAACTCATTTGGTCTCCATGACCTTTTCATCTGTTTTTGGATGATTCATTGTGAATACAGTATGTAAAATTTTGGCAAATCTTACATTTTGAATCAATAATGTAGGCTCTAGATAAAAACATTTTGGACTCCTGGAACTGCTATGAAACGGCACCACTTACCCTCGAGATGAAACCTGGGTCTGAGAATGAGCTGTTAGCAGGTCTTTCTGCTTCAATTTCCTTACGAAAAATGGGAAACATTCCAAAATCATTTTCTGGGAGTGCCATAAGGCTGGGAGTAAACAGCCACCCTTCTGTCTCCAAGTCCCATGTACTCCCATGGGACCCATTTTCAGCAAACTGAAGACTTGTGCTGGGCTTCTTTGTACCTTTGGTATCTGGACATGCCCATTCCTCTTTCTGGACTTTTATTCCCAGCCACATCTCCTGACCAGACTCATGTGAGCCTTTAAGACTCAGCTCAACCGTTATCTCTGCTATGAAGCCAATATTATCTCTTACTAGGTAAAATTTGGGGCTCACATATTTTCTACACCCAGAGCTTTATACAGGTGTCTATAAAAATATTGTATAATGTAGTTTATGCATGTCTCCTACAATCAGCTGTGACTATCCACAGGGCATTAACGGAATCTGATTTTTATTGCTATCTCTAGCCCTTAGCAGAATGTCTGGCATATGACATGCATTCCATTTGCACTAAAGGGCTGAATGTTTTTTAAACATTTGTAAATATAAAATGATATATATATATATATATATATATATATATATATATATATGATTAGCAGGGCAGCTTTTCAATAGAAAAAGGACTGCTGAATACCAGAGCCAGATTGACTGTTGAATTGAATCACCTGTTTCATTAACAGAAAAATAATTTAACAAATGCTAAAGTTGCTGAAATCACTGAAAAGTAAACAACTGCATTTGGCTAAGAAAATTTAATACCACTTGGGTGACTGGCTCAATAGAAGCCCAAACCTCAACATCACACAATATAATTTGTAACAAACATATACATATATCCTTTGAATCTAAACTAAAATAATTTTATAAAATTTAACGCCGGGCTCGGTGGCTCAGCCTGTAATCCTGCGCCTTTGGGAGGCTGAGGTGAGTGGATTGCCTGAGCCCACGGGTTTGAGACCCACCTGGGCAGGGGAGACCTCATCTCTACAATAAAATAAAAAAATTAGCCGGGCGTGGTAGCGCGCGCCTGTAATCCCGGTTACTCGGAAGGCTGAGGCGGAAGGATCGCCAGAGCCCAGCAGGTTGAGGCTGCGGTGGCCGGGAGCGGCCACTGCACTCCAGTCTGGGAGACAGAGTGAGACTCCAACTCAAAAAAAAACAAAACAACAACAACAACAAAAAAATTTAACACAGGACTCAAATGTGGCAGTCTAATTTTAGTTTAGGTGATGGATAAAATAAAAGAAAGTAGTACTATAAGTTAGTAAACCTCCATGTCTATGTACACATATAAGTGTCTTCATATATGTACTCACACACAAAGATATGCTAACATGCCGGGGTCGGTGGCTCACACCTATAATCCCAGCACTTTGGGAGGCTTAGGTGAGAGGATTGCCTGAGCCCAGGGGTTCGAGACCATCCTGGGCAACATGGCAAGATATTGTCTCTACAATAAATCAAAACATTAGACAGACATGGTGGTGCACGCCTGTGGTTCCAGTTGCATGGAAGGCTGAGGCCGAAGGATCACCTGAGCCTAGCAGTTCAAGGCGTCGGTGTCTGTGAGCATGCCACTGCACTCCAGTCTGGGCAACAGAGTCTGACTCAAAAAAAGAAAAAAAAAAAGATATGCTAACACTACAAGTTGGGATTGGATGTCCTTAGCCCCCCCAGAAACTGTCTTTCAAGCAGGGTACTGTCTCCATCCATATCTGTGCTCAGGTGTGCTGGTGTCCATTCCTGGGGGTTATCTGAGGCTGTGGAGCATATTAGGAGGTATAACTGGCTGTGCTGCCTGTGTATTTTCACCATTAAGCAACATGTCCCGGGTGCCTTCTGTACTTATTGGCTTTGTGAGCTGTTTTGAAAGAAAGGCAGACAAATATTGTCGCTGTGGAAATGGTGATTTCTGTCTGAGGGAATAAGAGAGCTCTCTGGGGAGCTGATATAGCTGGTTTTTGAGCAAGGATCTAGGAAGACTAGAGAGTGTGCTCTATCTCACAGTTATGAGATTTGATGCAAGAACTAGAACTAGATACACACTTTATGTTGGCATTAAACATTGTTTTTAAAAATTGGGGTCTCACTCTGTCACCCAGGCTTGCCTGCAGTGGCATAATCACAGCTCACTGCAGCCTTGAACTTCTGGGCCCAGGCAGTCCTTCAGCCTCAGCCTCCCAGTAGTTGGGGCTACAGGTGTGTACCACCACATCTGGCTGAATTTTTAAGTTTTTGTAGAGATGGTATTTCACTACAATGCCCAGGCTGGTCTCAAACTCCTGGGCTCAAACAGTCTTCTTGCCTTGGCCTCCCAAAGTGCTGGGATTACAGTTGTGAGCCTCTACATCTGGCCAGTGTTAGCACTAAAATTTTTAACAAGTTTCCAATTATCCACTAGAAACACCGAGAGATATAAATACAACATAATTTCATAGAGAACCACTATTATGTATTTTAAAGGGTATTGAATTTTAGTTCTCCTTAGTACTTCCATTTGAAAAAAAATTCTGTGAATATTTACTTCTGCAGATGGAAGATGAAATATTTTCTGTGGAAATTAACAATTTCTCAAAAAGACCCTTTGGTCATCAGAAGGGACTTGGTCTGTCTCGTTTAATATGATATTTTCTGCTTCTAGCACAGTGCGTGGTCTTCAACAAAGGTTCTGAAAATACAGGTTCAATGAATAAATGATTAACGACAGGGTTTTCAAATTCCTATTCTAGTTAGAATCCTATTGAGTAATTGTGACAGGGATACTCAACGATGTGGGACAAAGCCAAAGTGTAATATTTTAATTCCAACATTCACCAATACTATTCCTTACACATAGTAATTGGCGAAGTGGATTTGTTTTCTAGACCTTACACATGCAAAACGCCAACTGAATGGATAACGCTACATCATTGAACATATGTTTATGGCCTATTTTTAAGATTGGCAGTAACTGAGAGGAAAGTCAACACAAAGAGATGCAGGAAATATATAGAGTCAAATTTATGGATATCAGTAAAGCAAAAGTATGGGAACATTATCTATTAGAATGAATACAGGAATAAGACTTGAAAGAATCTTGTTTAGCCACATACAAACGCCACATCCTATCCCTGACTCTAAACCCTAAGCATGACAGAGAACACTTTGAGACGTTTCAAAGGACAGGCACAAAGATGATTAAAGGGCTAAAAAGGGGGCCTATGAAGTGAAGTTAAAAAATAGGGCTTATTTATCTTGGAGTAGACAAGTATGACAGGTCCCTTAATAACAGTCTTCATATACAGGAAGGATTATTCCCTAGAGGATGCCAGCTACCTGCTTTTTGTTTTCCACTGAAGAGAAAACGAGAAACAGGTTAAAAAAAATCAGCATGAAGAATGTAGGTGAGATAGGGGTGAGAACTTTCTTTTTCCCCCAACAAAATATTTTGCCCATATCAGGGTAGCAAAATTTAGACAATCTCTTATCAAGGGCTGGGCTGAGATCAGAAAACAGAGAGCTTGCTCTAGAGTTCAGATGTTGACAAAAAACAAACAAAAAAAACCTTTGAAAATTATTTTTTATGGTTTCCTATCCATATAATCAGTACTCACAGTTAATGATGATTTTTCCACAATAGCTGCTTCCTTACATAGATTGTTTTTTCTTTAGTTGGATTTAGTTAACAATGGTGACCTGGCTGCCACTGCTGTGCCCACTTGTGGACGGTGCTGAGCTTGCAGAGGCAAGCTCTCTTGAAGGGGCAGAGGTTATAAAAAGCAACCACAGAAAATGGCCTTGAAGCCACGTGTGTCATTTGCTTATGAGGTTAGACTTGAAGAGAAGGAGAGGAGTTGCTATCAGTTCTACGAAAACATTGCACCAGTCAACTGACAGAGATGCCATTCTCAGGGGAGGCCTGGGCATTTCCATTAACAAGGCATTCTGTGGCTGGCTGCAGTACAGGCATGCAAAGTCACAGGCTCTGCATGGAGGAGTCACATTTTCCAGACCATCTTAAAGATGAAAGAGGCACGAAAGCAATACTACATAACTTTCAAGACGCTCAGCACTTTGCTTATTTCAAACGCAACTGTCTTTTATAAAATCTGTAGAGAGAATGTTCTAATTTCTTCAATGACTATTGCCTTTGTACTGGCCTGGGTGGTTGAAGGCAAATGCTCATTTAATACAGTTGGTGTTTAGAAAAATTTCTCCACAAAAATGAAAGTTTTGTCACCTTCCATCCATCAAAGACAAACTTACCATTGTTAAGAGAGCTTGGGTGATCAACAATAGTTTTTTTTTTTTTTTTTTCCCTATTCAAGCAAAAATCTCCGATCTGTTTGCATGTGGGATTTTTTATTTTATTTTATTCTGAGCACAATTAAAGGTGAGTTAAGGCTCTGGTGGAAATCTAAAGAGCATCAGCAAATCTGAGCACTGCTCAGCTTTTGAATTGCTTCTCTACTTCTCAGTTCTTTTAAATGGTTTTCTATGGCAGGAACATTTTTCTTAATTAGTCACAGCTAATTAGTGTTCTGGCATAGACAAGTAATCAGAAATGTCAGAGCTGCAAGGCGACATCTCCCTAATCCTTTGATAATAATTTAGCCTCCTGGGAGGGCCCCAAGCTGCGGTAAGTAGTGACTGACAATAAGGCAAAATTAGGTGGGCAGCAGACCATTAGGATAGAAAAATAAAAAGCACTACCAAACCCTGCTGAGCACCATCAGGCAACTAACTGCACTGCCAGATGAGGTGCCTGTTTAAGCCTGTGTTGTTAATTAGCTGATTCTGCCAGACCTGCCACATATGTCCAGGTGCCTCATGCAAAGATGTGTATTTCTGGGAATGTGCCAAATGACAATTGTGTCCCATGATCACATTTCAAGAATCTAAGTAAGAAGTCCACATATTTCTTGGCGATTCTTTGGAATTATCAAAGCAATAAGATCAACAAGCTACCATACATTTTCTTGTTGAGTTTCTTTTAGGCAATTAGACACGCTTATCTCAAGTTTCTCAAGTTTTAATTCACCAGCAGCTTAGATTCAAATGAGGGCCTTTGGCCTCTCTGAAGTGCGTCTGGACTTGCCAAAGCTGTTTTGGCATATATACCATACATCAAAAGTTGATCCTTTTATAAATTCTTACACTTACAAATAATAACTTAACGTTAGAATGAGGATTATTCACACAAATGAATCCGACAGCTGTAATTCGAGAGCAGAGACTTTAAAGAGAATGAGGAATAAGAAAAATCACCAAGGAGCAAGCTCTGTATGGCACTTAGGCAGTCAAGACAATAGAGAGAGCAGGATTGACTATGGGTATTTTTAAATAGGTCAAACAACTTCAGTGTGAGTCCAAATACCATAGGTAAAACGAAGCAGGAAAATATACAATTAGAAAAACAACAGCTGGGAAACAATGTGTTAAAGCGGCTAAAAAACAGTGTTAAAATATGTAAAATGAGTGAGATGCTGCTCTTACAATACATACAACAAAGAGATTAGTCAAACTTTTATAGACTTTTAGCATACAAAGAGGTACCAGGGCATACAACATTACAATGTTTAGAAATAAATCACCTCAAACAGTCTCAACCACATCACTGAACGTATATCATCCATTCCTTCCTGTTGATGGAAAAGGAAAATAATGGCTATGACATGTGAATAGTAGCAGTATTTTATTTTATTATTATTTTGTTTTGAGTTGTGGTCTCACTCTGTCATACAGGTTGGAAAGCAGTGGCATGGTCATGGCTACTGCAGCTTTGACCTCCTGGACACAGGAGATCCTTCCGCGTCAGCCCCTCAGCATAGCTAGAACTACAGGTGTGTGTCACCCCACCCAACTAATTTGTTTGATTTTCTGGTGTGTTTGTGTGTGTAGAGATGAAGTTTCACTTTGCTGCTCAAACTAGTCTTGAACTTCTGGACTAAAGCAATTCTCTAGCCTCGGCCTTCGAAAGTGCTGGGATTATAAGCATGAGACACTGCACCTGAGTACTTTTTAATACAGAAACAAAATCCAAAAGAAAATACTCTGTAAAAGGAGTCTATACTAATTTATAAAGTCCAAAAAACAACTGTCCAGTTATTTGAAGGTGAAAGATTTAAGAAAGAAGGAAAAATGCCATTTTTTAAGTTGGCATGCACACATGAGAAGATTTCTGTCATATCACAGAACTCTAAGAAATGCAGGAAGGCAAAGAAAGTCTTCCATCTCAATGAGTTTCAGCCTGCATTCCTAATAAAGAGGCTGATTATATACACAAAGAAACTCACCCAAAGAATATGACTGAAAAAGTACACGGTCAGTTCTAAATACACACAACTAAGTGTATTATGGAATGAAAGTTTTATCTAGTAGTTACTCTTATCCATGTTTTGTTGACTTCAACTATTTTTAGGAAATCAACATGGTAATAAATTGAATTCTTAAATAAATAGCAGGTTTGACTTTACCAAGAATGAATAAACTAACACACATAAAAGCTTGGGTAATGATTTGAAACACTAACTCAAAAATTCTAGGCATCCCCCGCTTTCTTATTTTAGAGTCCAGAGACAAACAAGAGTATATAAGTGCAAAATTACTTTCATTTTGAGAAGCACGTTCACTTGCAATATTTTCTTTTCTTTTTTCCTTTTTATCTTAGCATTAATAGGCTATTGAACTCACTTACATAGTTGAGGTCAATTTTACTTATAATGTTTAATTTAGAGTTTCTTTACTGGAAAGTAAGAATTCTTTTCATGGTAAGTCCTGGGAAATTAATCCTTTATGAAACACTGTTTGGACAAATATAACTGATTAACTATCATTTAAAGAATTACTTTTAATTTTATAAGACATCATAACATTAAAAAAAATATTGTTGAGATGAAACTCCCCAACAATTAAATATTTAATCAGCTTATACCAAAGAGATGTTTAATCTGCATGCTTTACCAATTAAAAACTGCACCCTGATGTGTCTTCAGTAAAATAAAAGCTAAAACGAGATTGTTTCAAAGGGACTCAAGATGGGCAATGCCCAATAAAAGTGCAATGGATTAGAAAGTTAGGTAGGTTTAGTTTCTATCTTGGAAAAAAAAAAACCTGTGCCTTAGTCAATTTTCAATTACCTCCACAATGTAATATTCTGGGCTGGACCATAGAAAATGACAATAGAGGGTCCTGTTGTGGCGATTCCTGTAGATATCAGTTATGACTTCTGAAACATCACCATTTTCCCTCCCAAAGAACCAAAGCTCTCAAGGAAGTACCAACATATCTCCTGACACATGGACACCCGTGGCTCGTGTTACATGTTCTGCAACCTGAGAGAGTGAGCAGCCTCTCTGCCTGGGAAGAAACAGCAAAGTAGGCATTAAAGATGGAACTCAACACACTCCAACAACCTGGACAACAGTGAGACACTGTTCTCAAAAAAAAAAAAAAAAAAAGATTAAAGAATTAGAAAATCTTTGTCATGCTTTTATATTGAAATTTGACAAGTTAAAGATGGTTTTGATTTGACAAAAGTTTTTTTTTAATATCAGATGCACTTATTGATATTTTATTTTATACTTTCACTTGTAATCCGATGCTGCTGCTGACCAAGATGTTTTATATGTTAGCAAAAGGATATTTGGGTAAGACAGATTGTCTCCAAGGTAAAAATCCTTCTATTGGCATATTCATGATTGCTTCCACTCCAGAAGAACTTCCTTTAGATTTCTCTTACTTAATAAGTCACTTTTTAAAATTGAAAAAGTAAACATAACATGCAGATTTTAAACTTAGTGTGTGCCTAAATGACCACTGAGAGATGGAGATAGCCTTTGGTTAAAACACCGTGGTCACCCAGAAACACTTAGCATGAATACAGAGTATATGTGTCCCAATTATTTTTTAAAATTTGGGTTTCAGACCCATGGCGGTAGATATATGGAATGTCATATGATACAGTCATTCTTTTAGATAGACTCTCTTTTCTACATATCTACTACACTTGTTATTGCTTCTTAGATGAGATACCTTGCTTTTATCTGGCTATCAAAAAGGAACTTAGAACTTGCTACTCTGGGGTGCAAGACTCATTATGCAACTGGCCCAGTCATTTCTGTCATCATTTCTAAAATTAAAATGACAAGAATCGTTGGTTTAAAAATCTGGAAGAGCTTCAGAAATCCCTGTTGTTCTAGACCAATGCCATCAGTTTATGTTACTGACTAAACTGTGTCTTAAATAGATAACATCACTATTTCAAACTCACCCAGAAAATTAATGGCACAATTGTGATTGAAACTCAGGTTTCTGGATTCCTAGTACATCGCTCTTTCCATAACTCTATTTGATCATTTCAAATTTTAAATTCTGAGGTAAGGAAGGGAGAGCATGAACTTTAAAGCTAGAGAAACATAGTTTCAAAGTTTGACTCTTCACAAGTAACTTATCTTCTCTGAATGAGAATTTTTTTACAGTTAAAAATAAGATAAAATGAGGATGATGACAGCTAACCCAGAAAGTTGGAAGTTCTATAGGTAAAGCACCTCACACATTTTTTGGAACGTGGAGGTGCCCAGAAAATAGTAGTGGTGATGGCTGTGATTACTCTTATTTTGGTAGTTTGAAAAGATTAGGATTATATGTCAAATTAACTTAGTTCTCTTTGTTAAATGCATGGCCATCTTTTATTTATACTTTTTTGAAGTTATTTGTTTTAAGCAAAAAGCGTTTCATATGTTTAACTGTTTGTGAGATGAATAGAATGCCATCATATTTGTCCTAATATTAACTTTTTTAACCCTCAAGAGGTAATTTTAATATTTCCAGATTTGATGTAAAAGTCAAAGGTTATCCAATTTATGGCCTTTAAGGTGATACAGATTTTAATCATTTCCCTCTTTAATACTTTGAGGTTAATACACAAGATAAATTGTCCGTGGAGACTGGAATGAGAATCATAGCAGGGCAAGTTTCTCAGGAAACACATTTCATCATGGAAAATGGAATTGTAGGGTACACACTGAAAACTCTCAGAGGTACCATTCTCATTTCTGGGTGTCTCAAAACAATGGCCAAAAATCTATGGCAATGGTCTTAGTGGCACTTTATTTAAACTGAGCCCTGGGGTATTTTACCAGTAAAATCAGGGGCAATTAAGATGTTTAGCTAATCAAAAAGTTTTAGAGGCCAGGAAACTACAAGTAGTTATTACTCTCAGGGAAAGTTCCACAACTTTTTCAATAGACTTCCCCATGGGTAGGGCAGCATATAGAAAGAAGATTATTTGGGAAAACATACTTTTTAATGTATTGGGGCAGAATGAATGTCTGTTTTACAGACTAATTGTTTTAAATAAAAATATTGTTATATGTAGAATTTCCAAAGTGAAATAAATTGTGTAAAGAGTTAAGTCCTCTTAACTCTGGTCATATTGCATGACTAGAAACTGTAGCCCTCATTTTCTTATCTGGGTTGGTTAAAATCACTAGGTATTAGCTCACTGTAGTGTGTGTGTGTGTGTGTGTGTGTGTGTGTGTGTGTGTGTGTGTGTATTTCACCTGCATCTGAAGTTAGCAAGGTCTATTTACTTACTTACATAGGAAGTATTCTAATTGGAATAGCAAAAGTTTGTCATGATGCCTGAATAAAATTATTCTCTTCAATCTTTTATCTGTAAAGGGCTAAGGTTGCTAACAGTATTTATAGGGTCATTATTTTCAACTGTTTCTTGACACCTAACAATATTATTTTAAGCTCCAGCCAAGCGGATTTCCAATAATTATAGAACGTCTCTCAGTAATGATCTGTTGCTTAAGACACACAGTCTACTTTACCTTTCAACACATACTTGATAACCTCTCATTTTCTAACTGTAATTGAGGCAAATTCAGCCTTGGCTAATTAGGGGCTCTTAGTACCCCCTCATACATGTTATTCTTGATGACATATCAATAGAATTAAGGCGTATTTTTATTTTTAATTAAAGTAATACAAATATGCAATTTAAAAATATTAGAATGTTTAAGGACATTACAACTATCTGACAAATAACAAGTCCAATGTTCTACTAGGGATATGCAATATGACAAAACCTTCAAGACCAGAATGGTTGTGTATAGAGGGTTCCTCTTAGAAGCAAACCCACAGCCATGTCAGCTGCTTAGGTATTGAATGAAAGTATATGGAACCAGGACAATTAAACTAGTGCATCATTTTAATGTTGGCCTTCTGGGATCCATTTTAATTCGCTCTGTTTATTATTTCTGCCACACAGAAAATCTTCCAAAGAAGTTCAGTGAATGAGGAGGCATTGGAAATAAGGAATACACACACACATACACACACACACACACACACACACACACACACGCGGTGTCAAAAAATGTATACACATTTTTAAGAAAGGAACAAAACTGTATTAAAATTATAATACTCAATGTACACCGATAACAAAAGATGAATACAAGTCATATTTGACTTCTGTAATTACAAGAGGTGCTCAAAGTGGTTAACCATTAGCATCGACACTTCTGAAAAATACTTCAAGAAGTAATACATAGATAATATCTGTCAAAAGGTGTATACATTTTTTGGTACCCCAGTATGTGTGTGCATTTTTTTTTTTTTTTGAGCAGGAGTCTCACTCTGTCGCCCAGGCTGGAGTGCAGTGGCACGCACACGGTTACTGCAGTCTAGACCTGCTGGGCTCAGGTGATCCTTCCACTCCACCCTTCCAAGTAGCTGGAACTACAGGTGCGTGCCGTCAGTTATTTTATTTATTTATTGTAAAGATGAGGCCTCACCAAGTTGTTCAGGCTGGTCTCGAACCACTGGAGTCAGGCAATCCTCTTGACTTTGCCTCCCAAAATACTAATACTGGGATTACAGGTGTGAGCCACCATGCCCAGACTGAAAATGAGGAATACTTTTGAGGAGAAAAATATTCCATTTGTGTTATAAACTGATGGCAAGAATAGTTTGTAGTAAATAGGTCACCAAGACAAAGAAATTGAAGATATTGAGAAAGTACACACACACACTCCTGCAAAAAATCTATCTACAATGGTCTGTTTCCAGAATGACTCTCTTTCTCCCTCAAACCATAGAATATTTGCTTTAGCTATTTGAACAAGAAACATAATGGAAATAACATCAACTCTACTTTCTTTTTCTGTTCAACATTTTTGCAAATCACCACCTAAGCAAACAAAAAGTAAATGAGAACTTGGAAATTAAACATATGCTTGTAAATTCAGAGCAATACCAAATGGAAGTAGAAGTTGCTAATATGGTTTCAGTATTTTGTAAAAGAGCCAGCTGGATGGATGATAATTTTCCTACCCCTGCAGGGCATCAAAGCTTTTAGGAAATCATTTTTTTCACACATATTAACACTTAGCTTATTAAAACAGATGATACTTTTATTGTAAAACGGCCTGGGTAGAGGCTAGAAATGTAAAATATGAAAGATAGGATTCATTTTGACCACCAGTCTGACAAACAGTGAACACGGACATAACAGACCCTGGTGGAGAGGATGACGTAGAGGGACCTTCTGTAACTGCCACAGCTGAAGTGTCACCATGAAGCCCGTGAATTGCTGTTATGAAAACATTTGCAGTGACTTGCATAATTAAATGAAACTGCCAGAAAAGCATTTCTAAAATGTAGAGAGGTTGTACATAAATAAATACGCTTCAAAGCAAATATTGCACTTCAAAATCCGCATTGTGGTGAATTATGCAAAGTTATGTCACAAGCAAGGTATCTTTTCCTTTGAACTGACTGTTAAGCAGCTACAAATGAATGACAACATTGTTATTTAAATAGACTGCTCTCTTAGTCTCTCTTTCAGATATACTCCATAAATGAAATTTGATGATCATGATATCTAAAACCATAATCCCCCATTTGTAGGCATTGTCTTGCCTAAAAGAAGACCTTAGTACTCATAAAACAGTAATATCTTTTAGTGCACATCAGTACTTTACATCAAGATAAAAATGTTCAGTAACAGTAAGTGGCAGATATTTGGTTTCACTGAAGCTTACTTCTTTGTTTAGCTGAAGAATATTATACTGACTTAAAAACAACCTTTTACAATAGAGACCACACCTATTACAATATGCTTCTGTTCATGGAATGCTGCAAAAGGCAAGTGAGGTGATGCTGAACACAGTAGTAAAATGATGATCATCTGTCTTGTTAAAACTAACCTGAAAAGGTTTTTGAGACGTTCATTCTAATGGTGACCGTTTTCATGTAGAAAAGGAAGCTAATTAAGGCTTCCCTCAGCAGTAAAAGTATAGAAAGTACCAACTATGTTAGCTATCGAAAAGAAAAAGAATCAGAAAAGGAGAGGTTGCTGTTTAATCATACCATCAGAATGCAACTTTTCCCTCTGTGGTAGATCTATAATGCCAGCGTACCTTGCAAGGGAAGCTACTTACATCAAACAACTTTTCTATATACATTTCCTCATTGACCTTTTCTCGAAGAATGTCTTGGTTTTGTCGAACAAACATAATATAGGTGTCTGCCAGATCCATTCCTGGTTTCTGTTGTGAGGAAAAAGCAGGGGGAATGAAACAAAATCAGGTCTGGATTGTAAAATTATTATTTAATCACACCCTGAAAAATAATTACACTAGTAAAATATGCCTAAGACCACATTAACAACGAGCACCTTCAAAAAATTCTACCATTACACTAAATAAAACTGTTTATTACTGGTGCTCACAACTTGAGGTCTCCGTTATTCATCATTTTTAAAATAATTAAAATTATGGTGTTGTAAGCCTACAAATATCTTTTTAAAAAGGCTTTTAAGGTGAATACTTCAGGATAAATGAACAAAATTTCCAAAGTTTTTCCACATGCAATTATCAATTTCTAATTGCAAATACACTTTACTTTTCATAATTTCTTGTCAGTAATATTTAAAAATGTTAATGTTCCTTGAGTTGCCACCCTCAACTACTACAAGTGTTCAAGGAATACAACCTAAATTTTCCTATGAAGCTGAGTCAAGTACTATTGGGAAGATGTCAGCAAAAAAGGATTTAATATTTTACAAAGTAAAACATAAAACATTATGTGGGTTATCCATTGCTTCCATCCAATATTTACCAATACTATTCACTTCATTTTAGATATGTGAGAAGAATGTCAATGAACTAGCTTCCTATGTAGAACCAAAGATACAGATAACTTTCCAAAGTTATCTAACATTTGATGTCTTGATTGGTAGAGAAGGCAGAGCAGCTGATATAACTTCTCCTTGCTATGGCCTTACAAAATCAGTTCTGGGAAGTGATAAAAGCCTGCATGGCTGCTAGAGTTTTCCTTCTTCACTTATCTTTTGCTCTTTCTTGAGTTTCCTACAGCTGGAATAGTTACGGGAAATAGTTATTTGTGTTGTCAGCACCTAGGGTTGGTTCATAATTTGTATTGAGTAAGTTATTTGGTTAGCATGTGACCTTAAAACGAACAAAATGGTAGAACTTTCATTAGTCTTGCATTATTTCATGTCCACAGAATGCATTAATATCCACTATCAAGAGACTCATTTGCAAAAGTAAATGCTATAAGAAAATTACATGAAAAGGCCAGGTTTGATGGCTCAGTCTGTAATCCTAGCACTTTGGGAGGTCAAGGTGAGTGGATTGCCTGAGCCCCTGGGTTTGAGACCAGCCCAGGGAACTTGGCGAGACCTCATCTCTACAATAAATTAAAAAAAAAATTAGACCAGGCTTGGTGGCTCAGCCTGTAATCACAACACTTTGGGAGGCCGAGGCGAGCGGACTGCCTGAGCCTGTGGGTTTGAGACCCACCTGGGCAACTTGGTGAGACCTCGTCTCTACAATTAATCAAAACAACAACAACAACAAAATAGCCGGGTGTGGTAGCTCGCACCTGTAGTTCCGGCTACTTAGAAGGCTGAGGTGGAAGGATCGCCAGAGCCCAGCAGGTCAACACTGGGGTGGCTGTGAGCATGCCACTGCACTCCAACCCGGGCAACGGAGTAAGACTCCAACTCAAAAAAAAAAAAGAAAAGAAAAAGAAAAATACATGAAAGAGGATATGAATAATGGATTACTTAACTATTACCACTGTGAAAAGCAACTCAATGTATATATTTGAGTGATGCTAGGACAGTGGCAGTATATTCTCCTTAAATTAAAAGTAGAATATTTTCGACACTTTTTCTTTTGTGGGGGTGTATATTTTATATGCCATAATACAACTACCTATTATCCAACATATTATATAGTCAATGAGCATATCTTACTCATTCCATTTATAAAAATTAATTTGACTTTTTTGTGATAAAGTTATTTCTGTATAGTAAAAATCATTGCAATTTTTCAATACTTTTATACTTAGCCTAAAGGAGATTATACACTAAATAAAGCCAAGGATCCTTACAACAAAACCCTGACATCATAATATTAACTATAATTTGAAATAACTATTCATATAAATGCCTTCACGGGTCTCCCTTTCAAGAGCATTCATATACAATGTAGGTAAAATATTTCAAACTTAATGAAGACAACTTATCAAATTCATTCCTTCACTATTTTTCTACATAACTCTCATAAGCAACATTTGAAAGTTTAAACAATTCCAAGAATAATCAATACAAACCTAGATTTTGGGGGGCAGGGGGAATGGGAGATTATACATTATGATTTCCAGGAAGAGGCAGGATAACATTTGTACAAAGATTACTACTGTTAATACTTAAGGGCAAGGCTGGGTGCAGTGGTTCACACTTGTAATCATAGCACTTTAGGGGTGGAGGTGAGAGGATTGCGAGTTCAGGGGTTTGAGACCAGCCTGGGTAACTTGGCAAGACCTTGTCTCTATAGTGCATGGTGACGCACACTTGTAGTCCCAGCTACTTGGAAGGCTAAGGTGGAAGGATTACCTGAGCCCAGCAGGTCGAAGCTGAAGTGGCCATAAACATGCCACTGCACTCCAGCCAGGGCAATAGAGTGAGACTCCTACTCAAAAAATAAAATAAAATAAAATAAAATAAAATAAAATAAAATAAAATAAAATAAAATAAAAGCTTTATTTTCAAAAATGGGCAACTAACCCATAAGATATGTATTTTTTTCTATGCTTCTCAAACTTTGTCAAAACACTGAAAATGAGAACATTCAGAAAACATACTGCCACAGAATGAAAATGGCATGAGAATTATTTTCTATACAAAATAGTATGTTAGCTTAGTGTCTGAGTTTCAGTCAGGTGCCTGAAAACAGAATGCTGTGATGTACATAATGCCAAGGCAGTTGGACACAGCCCAGTTCAACTGGGAGCTGAAGAATAGACAAATAAGAGGTTTGTTTTCTTCATCATTTCTCCCCATCCTAGCCCTATTTTTGTTTCTGCCTTTCACAGGAAAACTATGCTTAGAAGTTTAATCCAGTCAATTACTTGACCCACCAGACTCAGTGGAAACTATGTTATAGCCAGAAAGGTTGGATAATAATGACTTTCAACATTTGCCATAGATACTTGCGTAATTTCTGTTTCCTTGATCACTTACAAGATAACATTAGATATAATGAAACATTGTCCAGGAAGAGTTTATCTTCCACCATCTATAACTAACAAATACTTTACAGTTTAAGCCTTAAAGAAAGCTAACTGCTGTTTCTTATTGGTAGACACAAGGGATATAATATTGAAATCTGTAAACTGAGATAGTGCTACAACTTTCAAAGGAAACAAGAGAGTCTCTGGTTGAAGTTAAGAGGTAAAGCACATTTAAAAGTTTAACAAATTAAGTGTTTCTTTTTCTTTCTGCAATTGCATTTTCTCCCTTTTTGGCAAAGTAAGAGCCACTTACCTGGAAAACAAACCTAAGATTCTGACATACCCCATTGGCATTATTTCTTCCTTTATCTTTGAGCTATTTACCTATTCTTGAAACTGTGACATATGGGAATTTCACACCTAGTGAATATATTTTCATGTAGCTTGTGGCATGAGAGTATAATCATTAAAAGAATATACACAAGTAAGAGTAACTGCAACAGCTGGTGACATTTACCAATTAGAATTATAGTTCTTTAAAACACTTTATCCTTCATTTGGTGTATGAAGGGTAATTATCTCTGATAAATTGCTGAAAAAGATGTGATTTTCTTTTTAAACAGTTTCTACATACAGTACAAATGTGTTTGGATAGAACACATTATCACTGGTTCAGTGCTCCTTTGTGCTAAGACTTTCATTATGGCAGTAAAATTTACACACTTTGAAAGTCACTGCATCTAATTCCATTATTAAACATTGTTTTATTAGAAAATGAAGTTTAGTTTAACAAAACAACTAAGCAAACGTTAACTTATTGAGTATGTCATGAAAAGAATGTGTGTGACAACATTGCAGAGACAGACTGTAGCATTCTAATACAAGTAAGTGGTTGCTTACCAGCTAGCAAAGGAGTGGCCTGCTAAAACTTCAACAACTGTGTATTTGAATAATTTTTAAAGAATACTGTACCCTAGAGAGCTATATTTAGAAATTTTTTAAACTGAAAATTAAATTATACTTTTCTTAATGAATATGAGAAAATAACAATTAAGAACCACGTCGCAAGCACTCTATGCATTAAATACCATTAGAAGGAGTAAATGACTTTTTTCATACTCCTATTTTAACCTCTGAGAGCCTCAGTTCACTAAGCACTAATTTCTTGTTAAGGTAGTGATCGTTAAGTGATCTCTAACTCAAAACAGAGTTCTTTTGATCTGATTCAGAAAATAACAGAACTTGGCTAGCAAAGTCATAGTAAAGAGACACAGAAATCTAAAAAATTTCCCCGTGAGCAAGAAAGGAATCAAGCACTATGGAAGTGGGATGAAGTATTTTAAGGCGAGTGCCTCTGACATGGGCTGGTACAAGTAACCGAATACATCACTGAGTGAATGAGTTTAAGAAAGGGTGCAGACTCCAGCAAATTTTTTTCAAGCGTTAATCACTAGTTAACCTAGCAAGATGAACACGCTGTTTAAAGAAAGAGAGAAAAAAAAATTCCTCGTTAATTATATGCTGCAAACGCTCTTACTTCCTGCTGCTTCACCTAATCCCACAGGTGCAGGTCTTCACTTCCCCTATTCATGGGTGGGTGGGTGCAACGCTGCAGTCATTTTTTCACAGCAACAGATTTAGATACAGAAGAAGTCGCTTAACCTTCCACTGGAGGTTAACAATACACTACACAAACACTGTCATGGTGCCTACTTAACAAGGAGACAAAATTTTAAGTATACTATTCCAGCCTCAAAGATTAACTAGCAGTTACAGTGTAATTGACTTAATTTAAAAGTGCACTTCTCATAACCTAGAAAAGCTTTTCTTGAAGAAACAATTAAGAGTGGAACTGTGATGTCCTGATTTATGATAATCTGCATGCTTTGTACATTGCATGCAGATTATCATGGTCATTCACTACCATCTGAGAAAATGGATCTTCTAAATTAGAAATTGTAGTGGGAGCAATTTATATCTCAACTCTGGCATTTAGATGCATTCTAGTAAGTAACAGTTTATAGAACATAGAAGATAGTTCTACAAACACATAATTTACCCCAGGTAGTGTTTAAAACAATATTTTTTCTTTCACTATTTAATATAGCCTTTATCACTTTGGCATTTATATATCAATTTCTGTATTTTTGAATTTGTGTAAAAATGCTCTGAAACTTTTCAGAAGCATTTGGTATAGTTTAAATAAGCTATGTGTTCTCAAATACTTAAAAATTGAAGGCTTTGCATATATCTATGATTATGTTGTAAAAAAACTAAATATATTTTACCAAGTTTTCTACAAAGCAGAATTATTATATCATATTCACATAGAAAACCAAAAGGAAATATACAGAGTTGAAGCCTTTAAACTATATTTTTGCCAACTTAAATATTATATAAACCTGAAGAGGGAAAGAAATAGTTCCTAAGACAGTGTCTGGGTGTTGTGATTCATGCTTGTAATTGTAGGGCTTTGGGAGGCCAAGACAGGAGGATTGCTTGAGGCCAGGAGTTTGGGATTAGCCTGGGCATCACAGCGAGACCCATTCTCTACAAAATACTTAAAAATTAGCCAGGCATGGTAGTATGTGCTTGTAGTTCCAGCTACTTGGGAGGCTGAAGCATGAGGATTGCTTGAGCCCAGGAGTTTGAGGTTACAATGAGCTATGATTGTATCATTGCACTCCAGCCTGGGTGACTGAGCAGTTTAAAGGCAATAGACTAATATTTTAAAACCATGCATGAGAAAAACTTTCGTTGTTAATTTAGAAAAATTTCTAAACTATTATTTCAAGAATGAAGCAGTCACAGAGTCACCATTTGCCTTGTCAAATTTAGCTGTATTCAACAATCCACTAATTAACATTATTATGTATTTATGTACTTCTGACTCCCAACTGGAAGTAGAACATTCTGAATTAATGATAACGGCACTCACATCCTTTTAAAAACATGTTTTAGACTTGGAGCATGTAACATGTATGTTTTAAGTAAGTACATTCCATTCAGCACCACATTTCTAAGGGGCTGATCCATGACTCCAGAGTTCTCATGCTAGATCAGGTGCTTCTGTCTGTTCCTGAGTGTAATCGGTAAAAGGCAGAATCCTACTCTAATGCTGACAGAGTATCTGATATCAGAAATCTGCTATGATTAATCCTCCTAAAACTTAGTCATATTGTTTTTATTCTTAACATCACACAAATGCTTCACATTATTTCCTCTAAGTAGTGACCTAATATATATATTCGTAAGTCTAGAAACAGTCAATGTAAGCATTAGTATGTTCAAGCATTTTTGTTGTATTACTGGGGAAAATCCTTTAAAAGAAAAGTTTCTTTTAAATACCAAAAGAACTGAATACTACATGTTCTCACTCATAAGCAGACCCTGAACAATGATCATAACACTATAAGAAAGGGATTAGCAGCACTTGGGAAACTGCCAGGGGAGGAAGGGGGGCACACTTCATCGATAAGCATACCTGATCTCAAATCAGGTCAAGTGGAGACTGAAGTGAGGCCCAAACTTTACCTACCCAATGACCATTTGCATATCTAACCTTGAATTGTATCCCACATCTTTAAAATATAGTAAAATAAAAGAAATACTGAATGATAGTTTAAGATATAAGCCTGCAATATTCAAGGAAGCAGGTTAATTTTCAACTGAGATGTATGGGCTTTCTATGCCTTGACCATATGAGACTATGAACATCTAGTATCTAAGAAAGATATTTCTGATCTAGAATAAGGATCACTAACATCTTAGGACTTAGAGGAATAGCTGCTGATACAGTAGCACTACACAAGGCATGTGCTGATATGTACACCACACCCAAGCTGTATATGATTATATTCAAGAGTAATGATCATTATGATGAGGAAGGTATTAACTCTCACAGATTACAGTGATGTTCACTAGACTTTGCCTCATCTATCTACAGTTGTCACAGTGTCACTTAGAAGACACTATGTAAGGACTTGAAGAAGTGAAATTAAAATGCTGTGGGCATTATTTTGTTTTTAGCTTTTGAAGCTTGGATGGGCTGGGATTGATTTACTCAGCCCAATTTGTAACCTTTCAGATTTTTGGCTTACAGGAGCTCTGAGCATGCCAGGACTCCAGTGTCCAGAGGCAATGTGTGGATTTACCTAACATGTGGGAGAAGAGGCAGATAGGCAATGTACAAAGGACTAAAGAGGAGAGAAACACAACAGTTATCTGGAAAGCACAACACACAACTTCCCCAGCTTCTATAACAGTGAGACTTTTCATCCTGTCCTGGTGTGCATCTCTCTCTCTAGGTGAATACATCCCAGTGGGCAAGAGCTCTATTCCCCAAGTTCTACCGGGCTCTCATTCTAACGTAAAGTACCGAGTATTCAGGTGGCCTTATCTAAGCAATAAAAACGTAAGCCAAGAAGGAGGGAAAAAGCTAAAGTCAATGAACTGACTGACTATACCCTAAAAGTCACCATTGAAATATGCAAGGTACCTACTATTCTAAAATAAAATGAAAGGACAATAAATGGAAGAAAAGCTAATGTTGTTCACTCTGTGAAAGGCAACTACATTTTTTTTTTTTTTTTTTAGAAACTGGTCACGTTCTGAAGCTGGGATGGAAACTGTGGAGGAATGTGTGGGGGTAGGCAGTATCACTGCTTCAACAATGTTGAAGTATCAACAACAATCCCATATGTTTCAAGAGTGATTTATATGTACACAGCACATTCACGTCAATGCGCTCATGATTTCTCCTAAGAGCCTAGTGAGGGAGATAGCACGGGGATTGTACTATTAACCTCATTGCACAGATGGGAAAATGGAACCCCACTGATGGAAACGGAAGACCGCTAGAAAGAAGCAGAGGTTATGAACTCAGATCCTGGACTCGAGTCTGTATAGCAGAGAGCTGAGTTCAAGTCACATTCTGGGAAGTTTAAAGATTATAATTCTTTGGCAAATATCATAAAGAAGATAGAATATTTGAGGGAATTCCTAATAAAGACAAGAGAAAGATTTGCCATCTCCATCTCAGGACAATGTGGGTCAGTCACTGTCAATCACCACAAAGCCAATATATGGGAAGAGTTTGCCTTTCCTTTCTCATTGTTTTTGGTCCTTTCTTGTCCACAGTAATTCTTATCATGTCCTCTGTCTTCTTAGCTGTGTCACCTCAGTGTCTAGCATAAAAATCATATGCATTGTGTGTGATGTTAACAAGAACATTTTCAATAGGTACTTCACTCACACATACCCTCAGACCTCAAAGCATCTCCTAACTAATATGACCATAAAACAAAATTCAGAATCAGAATTGAAAAGGACCTTTCATGTCATGTAGTCATATTTCCTACATAATGCAGAACTCTTTGGAAACATATCTGGCAAATGATGGTGCAGCTTTTATTATATTACCTTGAAAACAACTTTAATTAAAAAAATATACACAATGGAGTATTACACAGTCATAAAGAAGCACAAAATTATGAACTTTGCAAAACTTGGATGGACTTAGAGTCTATAATACTCAGTGATCTAAAGAACTGAGTACTACATGTTCTCACTCATAAGCAGACCGTGAACAATGATCATAATACTGTAAGGAAGGAATTAGCAGTAGTAGGAAATTGCCGGGAGCGGGGACATACTCCATCAATAAGGGTACCTGATTTCAAACCAGGTGAAGTGGGGACCAAAGTGAGGCCCAAACTTTACCTGTACATTGATCATTTGTATGCCTAACCCTGAATTGTAACCCACATCTTTAAATTAAAAATTAAAAAAATAATAGCAATAAAAGGTATTTCCACACATTGATTTCAATTCTTCCTTCACTAGATTTTAGTTGCTGTTTCTAGTTTTATCCTCTTGAGGCAGATTTATGCTGTTCCTTCTTCTAAATGGGAACTCTTTACTTATCTCTCAGACTTTTTTTTCTTCTTTCAACATGACAGTCAGATTTCCTTGTTTTTCTTCATAAGGTATTATTTCCAGAGTCCCACAACTATCCTGGCTGCTCACTATAGGAGGAAGCAAAGTAAAAGGAATGTGCTGTCTTAAAAAAATGCAGATGTGCTTTGCTCACAATACAGATGTGATCGGTACAGCAGAGAGTGAAATAATTATTTTTTTTAGAAACTGGACACTACATTTTATTATAATCAGTAAAAATAATTTCTGATAATAGTAAACATTTATTGAGCACGAATTCTTCTCTAGGAACCATGAAAAGGCTTAATATATTCATAATATGCCTATAAGAGGTATAATTTTATCTCTATTTTACAGATTAAAAAATTGTTGGCCAAGTTAATACTGATATTAGGTGAAGCGATGGAGCAGACACTCAAACATAGGCAGTCTAGTTTGCTCAGCCTGTTTGTAAGCCCTCTGCAGTCTTTATAGATCCAGATACTTCCTTTTTTTTTTAACTTGGATGCATTTCAGAGTCTATCATACTCAGTAACCTATCACAGAAACAAAAGATCTGAGTACAACATGTTCTCACTCATAAGTGGACCCTGAACACCTATCATAATAATACAAAAAAAGGATTGGTAGCAGTGGGACACTACAGGTTGGTGGGGGACATATAGCATCAATAAGGGTGCCTGATCCTAATGCAGGCAAAGTGAGGGCCAATGGGAGGTCCAAAACTTCACCTCTACATAAACCAATTATCTACCCAACCCTGACTTGTATCCTACAACTTAAAAAAAAACAAAAACACCCACAACTATTCTACTTTATTTTCCTACACGATTTCCCACATAACTTTTGAAACATACACTGCTATCAGCCACACCTTATCTATTTTAAAGGAAAGAAAAAAAAGTTGGAGGGGGAAAGGCTAGTTTTAGTATAATAATTTAACCCTACTGCATTTTTGGTTTGGGCTTAGTATTCCTGCCTGATGTGAACACTTTCATCCTGGTTCTGCATCCAATACACCACTCTCCTGTCAGGTCAGAGTTCCGTTCCTCTATGTTACTGCTGAATAGAGCAGATTCACCTTGTCCACATCTTGTTTTTTATTTATTTTTTATTTTTTGAGCTTTATAACTGCAACCCTCTCCAGGATAGGGTTGTTTAACCAAGAGCAATCTACCAAACTATACTATTGCTTACCTTGCTCAGAAAGATATCAAGAGAATCCAACCACCTTCTTTGCCAAGAAGCATGAGACACTGGCATTTATTTCTGTTTACAAATGTAGTGAAGTATTTTTGGCTTATGTATGATTATTTATAAAGATGCATCATGGAAAGCATATATTGCAAAGATACATAAGACTATGCTCATAATATGTTTTTCAGGAGTACTTGCAGATATTTTGCAGCATATCCTTTATTGAGATGTGTCTGTTTTTTAAAAATGATTTGACTGTAGTTACAGGTTTTTTTTTTTAATAGAAAGACCATAGAGATAAAATGCCATTTTCATCACATCATATCAAGGGTAGATATAATCAACATGATTTCTCACTGTAGATGTTGAACTTGAGCAACTGGCTGAGGTTACATTTGTCAGATTTCTCCACTGTAAATTTATTCTCCCCATCTTCCTTTACACACTCTGCTCTTTGAAAGGAAGTCATTGTTTCCCATGCTTAAAGAATAGAGAGACGTGTTCCACCTTTTTGAGGGAGAAATACCTACTTGTTTAGATTTTTTTTTCTGCATGGGAGATTTACCTTTTTTCCTCATGTACACTTATTCAATCATGTGTTTATATCAGTATGGACTAACGGATATTTACTTTATGCTTTGGGATATAATCCAATACTACTTTATTTGGTTGCTTAAATTGTTCTAGCTTAGGCCACTAGGAGCTCATTCAGTTGTCTCCTGTGTCCCTCTGACACACTTCCCACCCTTGTGGTTTTTCTGAACACTCCCTTTCTGTTGCTACATGATGATCCAGGGACATCTTGTACATTTTCTAGCGTATGCCATTTCTCCATGGAGCCTTGGCCTTTTTTACTGTAGATCAGAGACCAAGGTCTGAGTGCTACATGTGCTTGTTACTCCTGGGGTGTCATTGCTACTAGGCCCTCTCAGCTAATACAGCAAGGACATGCATGTGTATATATTAACCCATCAAATACATGTATCTCAAATTATTGTTATAGGTAACCAGTTGTGCCCATCTTAAGCTACAGATGAGTTTGCACTGACATTTCCAACTCGAGTCCATTATAGGATCATTTTAGCCGTCTCCCTATGCTTGTCTGTAACCTCTTACTCCAACAATGAGAAACTTGGCTCCCATCAACCACCATCTCTTTATTTAATTGTTCAATTCCAGCATATACACAGAGAGACGGTTGGGTTGTTAGCCTGTGGATAAAAACTTTATCTAGTAGAGACTCCACTCATTTTCAAAGTTACCTTTCCCCACTCCCTTTAGTGAGGTTATTTCATAATTTGCAATGTAATTATTATATTATAGTTTTCTTTCCATCGTGGAATTCTATGATAACCTAATTGAGTTTTTAAAAATTACATATATTCAGGTTCACTCTTTATGTTAAAATTTGGTTTTGACAAATGTACAGTGTCATCAATCTACCATGACAGTATCATATAGAATAGTTTCACAGATGCAAAAAATCTCCTATACTTTTAACAATTCAACCATGAACGTATGGCAATCACTAATCTGTGTTGCTTTTTATAGAATGTGATATAAATAGAATCATACAGTATATGGCCTTTTCAAGTTGGCTTCCTTTAGCAATATGCTTTCAATATTCACCCATGTCTTCAAGTGGCCTGAGAGCTTTTTTCTGAATAGGATTTCATCGTATGGGTATACCACTGCTTTTAACATTCACCTATTAAAGGAGAATTTTGCTTGCTTTCAGTTTTGGTGATTATGAACTAAAGCTGCTATGAACATTTACATGCAGGTTTTGGCGTGGGCATATGTTGTCAAATCAGTTGGACAAATACTGAAGACTGTGATGGGTGGGTTGCATGGTAAGACTATATTTAGCTTTTTAAGAAACTAGCAAACGGTCTTCCAAAGTAGCTGTACCATTTTGCATTTCTACTAGCAATGAACAAGAGTTGCTCTGTATATCCCTGTCAACATTTTGCTGTTGTCAGTTTTCTCAGACTTCAGTCAATTAATAGTTGCATAGTGATATCTTATCTTAATTTGCTTTTCCTAAAGACAAATGATATCGAGAATCTTTTCTTATGCTCATTTGATATCTGTATGTCTTTGTTGCAGTATCTATTCAAATATTTTGCTCATTTAAAAAACTGAATTGTTAGTTTTCCTATTATTGAATCTTAAGAATTCCTTGAACATTTTGGGTATAAGTCCTTTATTAAGTATGTGAGTTTTTTTTTTTCGAGTTGGAGTCTCACTCTGTCACCCAGGCTGGAGTGCAGTAGCAAGCTCAAGGCCATTGCAAACTTGACCTGCTGGGCTCAGGTGATCCTTCTGCCTTGGCCTTCCAAGTAGCTGGAACTACAGCCCATGTAACCATGCCTGGCTGATTTTATTGATTGAATGATTGATTGATTGATTGTGGAGATGAGGTCTTGTCAAGTTCCTCAGGCTGGCCTTGGACTCCTGGGTTCAGGTAATCCTCTTACCTCCGCCTCCCAAAGTGCTGGGATTGCAAGCCAGCCACTGTGCCTGGCTTCAAATATGTTTTTCCCCAATTGTGGCTTATCGTTTCATTCTCTTAAAAATGCAGAGCAATGCACTTACCCATTTGTCTAACTTATCATTTGCTTTCTTTCATGAATCATGTTTCTGGAGTTATTTCTAAAACCTTATCACCATATTCAAGGCCATAAATATTTTCTCTTACATTTTCTTCTGGGAGTTTTATGGTTTTGGATTGTACATGGAAATCTATGCTCTGTTTTGAGTTAATTTTTGTGAAAGATGACCCAGTGCTCTTTTTTCTCATGAGATTATCCTTAAGAGGCTGCTTCAAAGAGGCATACCTGGTAGAGTTTGAGTATAAAACAAGAGTAACAGCCAACAGGATCTCATAGCTTTTGAAGTTAATATTTATAGGCATCAGTAATAGAAGTGTAATGTTCACATCTGGGGGAGAAACTCATTCTTAATCTGCCATGGCCAGGTCTCACTTATGATATAGTATGTTTTACTTTGGGGGACAACTTGGTTTACCAGTGACATTAGTAAGCTGGAATTCATTTAGAAGAGTGATTGGCATGATGGAGAGTCTGAGTATAATTGCTAAAGCAGTGTTCATATGTCTATTCCCCCATCTCTATCCATAGATTGTGAACAACTTGAGGGTAAGAAATGCACATTTTCATTATGTATGCTCAGGACCTAGCACTTAGTATGTATTCAGATAAAAATTTCATTAGTGGTTTAGTGAAGAAATTGAGAATGTTTAAGTTAGAATACAGGAGTTCCTCAGACAATCCATGCCTGTGAATAGCCACCATACCTTGTCACCAAATATGTAGACAGCTAACTTGCAGAAGAGGAATTCGAACCAGGATTAATGGGTAGAATTCACAGAGTGCAGGATTTCAACTCATGATACTTAAGAGTAGGCTGCCCTATGGGGAGTCAGTAGCCACTGAAATAATTAAATTAAGCCCAGGTGAGTTTTTGTGAGAAGTATCAGAGGAGGGGGTTTCTGCACTGAGAATGAGAGTGAATGGACCACATTCTGTCTCTTTTAATTCTGAAATTCATTGGGCTGAAAGGAATCCAGTACAGGGTCAAACAAAAATCTTCAAACAATCTGAGAACATGAATAAGTATGGTGTTACATTCCAACTGAAATTCGAAATAAAGTCAAAACTATATTATAAGATGTGTATTAGGAAGCCCAGTGAAGTTCAGATGACTTGCCTGTTTCATTTTAAGATATCAAGTATAAAATCTTCTCTTAACTCTCCCTTTCTCTCTTTTGTAGAGATGAGCTCTCGCCTAGTTACCCTACTCCTGTGGTTAGTTCTGCCTGTTCATCAGCACTGATTCTCCGATTCTAGGTACAAAGACAAGGAGTATAGGAAGACTTCTTTGGGAGTCATTTGTAAAATAAAAAGCCCCATTCCAAAGAAACTCCACAAAAAGGTAGAAAAGTCCAAGGCCTGTTCATTTAAAATGTTCATTTATAATATAACTACATCAGCAATAAATCTGGGGACTAAATGTGGTTTGGCATTCTAAAACATAAGAGCCCTCTATAACTGATACACACAGCTTGCCCATACTCAAAATGGTTACATTCATAAAGGCCAGCTAGGGATTTGACGTTCCTCAAATAAGAAGAGATGATTTATGTTCCATCTAGTTTTAAATCTTAAGGTTTTATCTTCATGGTGCTCTAATTCTTTGAAAACCGATACATATGCCAAAATATATGATTTCACAGAACACCTTAGGTCTTGATCATATATGGAATAATAGACTTTAAGGCAGAAAATACTTTGGTATGATAATCGGCTTAAAAAATCTGCACAAACTTGTTGGCTATATTTGCCATGTTGATTTTTTCATTGTAGCTATCAGTGTTATGCTTTCTGCTCATGGCATCTTAATTTTTGAACAAATTTTTAAATTATAAATTAATTCCCAAGAATTATGTCAAAAACCAGATGTTGAAAAAGTGGCTATTGAATAACAACAGTTTTGTAACTAGAAAACTTAATTATTCAGTCTAACTGGTTTATCTTTATTGTTTTATATATATATATATATTTTTTTTTTTTTTTTTGAGTTGGAGTTTCACTCCGTCACTCAGACTGGAGTGCAGTGGCCGCGCCCAGCCACTGCAGCCTCTACCCACTGGGCTCTGGCAATCTTTCCACCTCAGCCTTCCAAGTAGCCGGAATTACAGGTGCGCGCTACCACGACCGGCTGATTTTTGATTTATTGTAGAGATGAGGTCTCACTGCCCAGGCGGGTCTCGAACCCGCGGGCTCAGGCAATCCACTCACCTCAGCCTCCCAAAGGCGCAGGATTTATTTATATTTTTGAGAGATAGGTCTCACTCTATTGTCCAGGTTGGTGTGCAGTGGTGTGATTATAGTTCACTGTGACCTCAAACTTCTGTGCTCAAGCAGTCCTCCTGCCTTAGCTTCCAAGTAGCTAGGGCTATAGACATATACCACCATGCTCAGCAAATTTATTTATTTATTTTTAATTTTTGTAGAGATGAGATCCCGCTTAGTTACCCAGGCTGGTCTCTAATTCCTAGCCTTAGGAGATTCTCCTGCCTCAGCCTCCCAAAGTTCCGGGACTACAGGCATGAGTCACTGCACCTAGCTTTTATTATTATTTTAACTTGTTTAGCTTTCATAGAAAGGGAAGAAAAAGCATGCCTTCTTCTATAAATAGTGTGAGGCATATTCTATCCTACCCTAGAGTGCTATGACTTCCCTCTGCATCTCAGGTGACATGTTCTCATGATGACCTGGCCTTCTTAAGAGTTTCTGAATTACAGTGGAAAAAGCACACTAGAAATAACCTTGACAAACCTTATGAGGGTTAGCACTTGTTTAAGGAAAATAAACTTCTCCCTAAGGGAATGGACCTCGTTTAAGGATTTGAAATAAACCCATGGTGAACTGTAATTATTTTTTAGGAGTTATATATAATTCCAAAAAGTAGATGAAAAAATACTTACCGGAACATCAACATATTTTGCAGCTGCTTTCACCTTAAGTGGGAAAGAAAGAGATAATTATGAGAATTATTTTCTTAACTCTACATAAGCACTATGACAACAGTTAAAAGATAGCAGAAGATAACTCATTCAAATACTTACAGTGAATGACAGAATAGATGAAAAGAAAGTGCCTTCATCATACCGCGACAGCTTAGACAACACCCCTTCCAACACTGAAACAAACTATAACAAAGTGTATAGTGAGTATTTAGAATGTTACTATGCATATAAACTAACAGCAGGGCAAACAATTCCTGAACCAACTTCTCCCACCAAAATCCATAATGAATATACTCAGGCTAATGTATGATGTTTACTCTTTCATTCTGAACATGAACTCTATGGTCCCTTCCCCCCATCTCTAGAAATAACATACAATTAAAAAATGAAAATCAGCCGGGCTCGGTGGCTCAGCCTGTAATCCCGCGCCTTTGGGAGGCTGAGGTGAGTGGATTGCCTGAGCCCATGGGTTCGAGACCCACCTGGGCAGCGAGACTTCATCTCTACAATAAATCAAAAAATCAGCCAGGCATGGTAGCACATGCTTGTAATTCCAGCTACTTGGACGACTGAGGCGGAAAGATCGCCGGAGCCCAGCGGGTCGAGGCCGTGGTGACCGGGAGCGGCCACTGCACTCCAGTCTGGGTGACAGAGTGAGACTCCGACTCAAAAAAAAAAAAAAAAAGGAAAGAAAATCAATATATCATAGGAGTCTAGTCACCATACATGTGAGATAATGTAAACCCTCAATAAATTATGTTAGGTTCATGGGATAATTCCTTAAAATGTTTTTCCACTTTAATGCAGATACTGAGAAACAGTGATGGTCAGGCTTACTCAGATTCCTTTCTATCATATACTACTTGGCCCTCCTTCAACTGTTTTTTTTTTTTTTTTTTTACATCTACGCAGGAGGTTGAGTGAAACAGAACAGCTCATGGAATGGAGGTGTAACATTCAGGGCTCCTGCAATAATGGGGTGTAATGTGACATTAGTTAATAAGCATTGGTCAAGTTCTAATGGGACATGAGGGGCTTTCCTGCATCCAGAAGAGCACACAGCAATTGGGTAGAGAAAACAGAAATACACACTGCAGCGTACAATGTAAAGAGCGACTGAGAAAATATATCCCAATTCTATCACTTAGTATCATGTAGGCTCAGTCTAATCACTTTGCCTTTCCAGCCTCAGTTCCTCCAACAGTTAATGGAGTGTGTGTGTGTGTGTGTGTGTGTGTGTGTGTGTGTGTGTGTGGCACGTGTGTGTGTGTGCTGGGGGTAGAGAAGGAGAAGTGGAAGGAGGATATGGAAATCAAATTAGACTAAAAAATGTTTTACATTTCTGAAAATGTATATTTCCATGAAATGAAATCAACAAACAAGTATGCTGTAATATAATAAAAATGTGGCAAATTTTACTTTATTGAATGGAAACATACGAAGATGTGGCATAAAGATCAATGTAGAAGAGGTATCAATAAGGCTACACTGACCCACATCTCTCTTCTTTAGAACTAAAATAATGTGCACTATTGACAAATTATACACTCCCAAAGGGAAAATACTGACAAGGTTTTTTAAATACGAAAAGGGAAATTAACAAAGGCTGGTTTTTGTTCACATAGCAGCTTCTTCAACAAAGTGATAATAGTTCTGGGGACACAGCTTATTGGTCTCTGGTGACCAGAGAACTCACTGTGAATGCACTGGAGATAATCTTTCCTCTATGGTTGATCAATTACTGTAAAATAGTTTATGCAAAAGAAACAAAAACTTCCCCGTAGGTTTCTCCATCACATCATTTGTGACATGATGTAAGAACACGGAAACAAAGTCATGTAGACTGCTGATTAAAATTTTATTTTCAAAGAATGAGAATTATGTATGGCTGGGTAGTTACCTTGAAGGAGAGAAACAGAAAAACAAAACAAAATAAAAACCAAAGACACACATATACAAAATTACAAATTGCTCACAACCAAAAGTCATTTTAGCACTTTCTTCCTGCCTGTTAGAATTTCTTACTCATGACTGGCCAACTCAACTTGATGTGGTTCACAAAGACCCAGAAGACAAATACTCTAGAATTATGTCAGACCAAGGAGAGGGAATTCCAAACTTAATGCCCTCTGTGGAAAATGCCTCCGCTCTTGTAAGTAAATCTTGAGAGCTGGTGTTTGCTGGGTGATATCATTTACCACGAGGAGAGCGACAATTGCTATGGTTACCAGACAGCCTGAACTGTTCGTTGAAGGTGCTATCACAGTCCCTGGTTCTGAATACCTTCCAGGGAGTATATGTGTACACACGAGTGACACTGAGGTACCAGGCAAGGCAGAAGCAAGAATCCTATTGATGGATTTAGAAGATCTTGGCTCCAGTGGTAACTCCACCACTGTCTGGCTATGACACAACGTCAAGTCATTTTGCTTCTCTTCTTCAGTGTTCTTATCAGTAAAATGGAAACATCATAGTCACCCTGTCTACCTCACATGGATGGTGTGAAGATCAGTGGAGGTAATTTATGTGAAAGAACTATGAAAATAGCAAAATACTAAAGAAACAAAAAGAACTGTTATTATTGGTATGATGAGCTAAATCACTATCTGTTATAGGTCTAAAAACCTAAATGCGTTAGATCACACATGAATGAGAGTTGTCTTAGGATTGCTTAATGATAAGAGGTAGAAGTGAGATTGGTTCTTAGCTAATGGGTCTAATCCAATTAAATCTACAGTGCTTTCTGTGGGAGTGGAATGGAGTTGAGGCTGTAAATCAGAAGACCACTGGAATCCCACTTGTGTCAAGGGCAAGGCTTTGAACACAGGTGATCTTGTTCCAGAGCCCAAGATCTTTATTACCATGCTACAGAGTTATAAGGATTAAATGAGATGATATATGTAATGTGCCCTGCATATAAGAAGTATTCAGTAAATGCCATATTATTATACTTATTGAGTGACTACAATAAGAAAAACAAAAATATAAGAATCTTAGACCTTTCCCTTCAGGAACACAAAAACTCGTGGGAGAGACAGACATATACACAACTGTACATAACACAAGGCAGCAGTGTTATGGGACAGTGTAGACGGGCAAGCAGTGGAGCTAAAACCAGAAGACGAAAGAAGGCATTCAGCTGGAAGATATATGGTAAGCTTCATTTACGAGATGGTACAGGAGCTGGGAGGCAGAATAGCAGAAGTAGAGGATAAAATGATACTTGGGGAAGCCTACTGGCAGATGAATTTAGGACAGAAGTTTCTACACTGTGACATCTGGCAGACTGCCTGGCTTGACTTCTCTTCAGAGCATGAAGCCGCATTGGGTTAGCTCTGAGTAAATCCTACATGTGGACCTGCAGCCCGCTGCAACCATGCCACAGCATTCTTTGCCTTCACATCAGAAACAGCACAGAACTTCTCCTGGGCTTTCTCCCTTTCCCCAGCAGTTTCTGGGGAGGCAGGGATACAGCCAGGATCTAAGTGCTTACATAGCAGTGAACAGTGACCACACCTCTGGGATCAACCAGTTCCTACAGGAAGGTTTTCTTTGTTAAGATTTTTGTTGAGGCCCACCTGGTAGAAGAGCTACCCTGAAAATCAGACTCTATTCACATCAAGCTCGACTTGCAATGGTATATCTTCCATCTGGCTTTTAATTGCATAAAGCAGCAAGATTCCAAAGACTCCAGTGAGATGCTGGGCTCAGTTGCTGCCTGTTTAACTGCTTCCTGTGAACTTTCTCTGTACAGCTCAGGGAGTATATAAACACTTCTGGGTTTGCCTCCTGCTCTCTGTTCTCCTGAGGATGCTGAGATGGAATGAAACACTGTAATCTCTTTGTTTCTCAGTTCTTTATTACAGATGCCATTTACTAGGTTTGTCTGAATAATATTTAACATCTAAAGTCTGTCTGGGCAATTGCCAACTGTCTCATGATGTACACTCATGGGGAAATTAAAGATGAAAGCACTTTGGTAAGTGACTGGCAGAAGGAGCCATGAAGAATGCCATAGGGCATGTTGGTTGACATTTCTTGTTGAATTTTGACAGGATATAAGATTCATATGGAAGGTAGAACCCTACATTCTAGGTGACGGGAAGGATTCTAGCTAGAAACACACAATACATTTTTTACTGTAATACTTCATGAAGTAAACAAGGACTATTTGTATTATTTATACTGCAAGATATAAAATCTTCCACAGAAAACATAGTCCTTCATAGTTAAGACTGATCATGAAAAACTAGGTTTTTTGTGGGGGAAGGTGGAAGTGGGGATATCTAGTAGCAGATGTTTTGTTTTTGTTTGTTAAGATCAGAACTAGCATTGTTAAGAAACAAACAAAAAACACAAGTAACCCAGTATATCATGAACTGCCTCCCTGAATCAGAATGATAATGTTACAATACAATGCAATTGTCTCCCATTCTCCCTCTGTGGATCCAACTGTGAATCTGCTTCTTTGAAGCTTTGTTCCAACTGACTCTTAAAAGATCTTTCCAGACCATGCATATCTATTAGAAGGATGGAGTGTTTGACAGCAAGTGTTTATTCATAACATACCTTGAACCACAAAGTATCTAAGACAACTTCCAAAACAGTACCCCTAGCCCAGATGTTAGTGAATTCTCTACTGTTTCTCTCATGGTTTCTTCCCCCTTACCCTCACAAATAGAGTGACATTCTGTTTTGTATTCCCTCTCTGTTAATGGCTCCTAATAGTATGTGCTATTCCTTTTGAGCACATATTTGGATTTGAACAGGTAGGTACTTTCTGAATATATGGCCTTGATCCAAACAAGTATATCAAATCTATTTAATTAAATTAATTACACCAGGCTAAATTAGGAAGCTATTGTAATTACATCATCTAAGTAGTCAGACCAGATTTTTCTTCTGTTCATCTTATTATTAAGAGAAATTCAGGGGAATATATTCTAAGTCATCAGAAAGAATGTGTGTGTGTGTGTGTGTGTGTGTGTGTGTGTGTGTGTGTGTGTACACACTCCCTATATATCTGTATCTATTCAGTGAGAAAGTGCATATTTTTTCCTAAATCTCTTTTGTAATTAAAGATCTAGGAAGTTGAATGTTATAGTTGGTGGTGGTGGTGGTTGTTTTTTTTCCTATTTTTGGAGACAGGGTCATCCTCTGTTGTCTGTTGCCTAGGCTGGAGTGCAGTGGTGTGATTATAGCTCACTGTAACCTCCAACTTTTGAACTCAAGCAATCTTTCTGTCTCAGTCTCCTGAGTACCTAGGACCACAGGTGCATGCCATGACATCTGGCTTTTTTTTTTTTTTTGTATAGATGAGAGCACACTTTTTTGCCCAGGCTGGTCAAACTCCCAGCCTCAGGCAATCTTTGTTTGGTCTCCCAAAGTGCTGTGGTTACAGGTGTGAGCTACTATCCCTAGCTATGATAATCTTTTTTTTTGTTTTTTTTTTGAGTTGGATCTCACTCTGATGCCCAACCTGGAGTGCAGTGGCATGCTCATGGCATCAACCTGCTGGGCTCCGGCGATCCTTTCACCTCAGCCTTCCAAGTGGCCAGAACTACAGGCGCATGCTGCCACACCTGGCTAATTTTTATATTTATTGTAGAGATGAGGTCTTACCAAGTTGCCCAGGCCAGTCTTGAACCCATGGGCTCAGGCAATCCACTCGCCTCGTCCTCCCAAAGTGCTGGGTTTACAGGCTGAGCTACCGAGCCCGGCCGTGATGATCTTTTAATTCACACCCAGAATGGACTGAGCCCCTGTTATGGGAGTCCTTCCATCATCAGAGTTAATTCCTCACTTTTGGCTCTGTTGACCAACTGCCCCGACCAGTTCTTACTCTCAGCTCTCGAAGTTTTTCCTTAGCATCCTTATCACTACATACAATGCCTTTCATTTCCATCTATAGTCATCCCACCCAGCTACTTCCCTAAGCTGGTCCCATGGCATGTATACCTGTGTGGAACAGATATCAAAGGAGGGACACACAGGTAGGTGGGTGCAATCCAGATATGATGGGGACATGAGGAGGCAGGAGACTGAAGCTACCTCTCTTTTCCTCTCCAGTTTTGCTGAGTTCTGTATGGTGTCATAGAAAGACTACAGGCTTAGGGGCCCCAGAGGCCAAATCCTGTCTCTGCTGGTATCCACCGTGTGACATTGGGCTCTGGTCCCTCTTCGGTGAACAGAGACTGAACTCTGGTGACTAGATCTGCCTTGAAAGATGAGGCTATCCAAGTGGGATTCCAAGCCTCCTTTCCCTTCTCAATCAAAGCAGCTTTGCTTTAATTGGGGTTGCAATTTGCAGCGCTAAGATATATTTGAGGTATTACATTTTTGAAATATATAAAAATATTTCTTACAAACATTTATAAGCCTAGCTTATAATAATCCTTGGTAGATGACCTCAGAACTTTCTTCCAACTCAACATTCTGTGTGCCATGGGGTTCTGCAGCCTGGAGACAACAGTTGTGGGCCCTAAACAGGCTCCATATAGATATGAGGGGGGACCCAAAAAACAGGAATTATCTTTTGGAGGGTGGGCTCCTTGTACACGGGCTTTCACCATTAGGAAAGTGTTCTAGGAACCCATCGGCATCAATGTACCAGCTAGTGCTGTTGTGAGAGGCTTCAGTGTTTGGCTTCAGTGAAATTTTTTTTGGAGATTCTTTCACCTGCCCTCACCACGCTGAGGTTTCAGCAGTTTTTGACCAAAAATGGCAAGACCTCATGCCCCATCCTTCCTTATTCACCCAGTCTCACCCAAGCAACTTTTTTTGTTTCCCTGGATGAAAAAAGTCTTCAAAGGAAAACGTTTTGCTGATGTGGAAGAGGTGAGACAAAAAATGGCAGAAGCATCAAAATTGACAAGTTTAAAAACAGTTTTGAGCAGTGGAAAAAACATCTCAATAGGTATATTGCATCAAATGGAGAGTACTCTGATGGTAACTGAAGTTTAAACATGTAAAAATACACAACTTTGAATAAATCCATTCCTGGTTTTTGGGGGTTCCCCCTCATATGTAAATAGGATTTTTGCTTTAGACTGAGAAAAGGTTATAGATTTTATTTTCATCCAATACCCCCGGTTTTTTTTTTTTTTTGACAAGGAAAGTGAATTGTATGAGAAGCCTCAGCTGGTGACCTCAGGAAATAGGACCAGAGTCCAGCTCTTCTGACTACCTCACATTTCTGCCAGTTTAATTTTAATATAAGATAGCAATAAATATGTCATTTCTTATACCCTTCCCTTGGCAATATTTAATGCTCTCCCTATTAGTATTTTTTATTAGTGAAATTATCTAAGTCTCTTTCTAGCTAGAAGTAGCTTTGTTTTTTCCTCTTTTTTTAGGTTTTTTTTTTTCCATTGGGGTTCTAGTTGAAGCACCTTGGCTTGGGAATAGCAGCTACTGATACAGAATCATTTATTTATTTATTTAATTTATTATTATTTTTTGAGTTGGAGTCTCATTACATCATCCAGGCTGGAGTGCAGAGGCACGCTCATCATCACTGTAGCCTTGGCCTTCTGGGCTCAGGTGATCCTTCCGCCTCAGTCTTCCAAGTAGCTCGAACCACAGGTATGCACCACCACACCTGGCTAATTTTTTTAATTTATTGGAGAGATGAAGTTTCACCAAATTGCCCAGGCTGGTCTTGAACCCCTGGGCTCAGCAATCCTCTTGTTTCCACCTCCCAAAGTGCTGGGATGATAGGCATGAGCCACTGTGTCTGGCTCAGAGTCACTTTTAATTGCTAAAATTTTATAATCACATTGATATTTTGAGCCCTTCTCTGAACTTTAGATCTAAATAGTCAAATGTCTCACATGACATCTTCTCCCTTAGATGTCTCAAAGGCAGCTTGATCTCAACTTGTCCAATACTGACATCATGTCTTTCCCTTTAAATCTGTTTCTTTTCCAGGAAACCCTGCATCAGTGAATGACACTCACATTCATCCTATGCTTCAAGTCATAACCTAAGAATACTCCCTAATGTCTCTCTCCCTTTCTCTCCCCATTACTAAATCCTATCTATTGTAAATCTTTTTTTTTTCTTTGAGTTAGAGTCTCACTTGGTCGCCCAGACTGGAGTGCAGTGGCCGCTCCAGGACACCGCAGCCTCGACCTGCTGGGCTCCGGCGATCCTTCTGCCTCAGCCTTCCGAGTAGCCGGAATTACAGGCATGCGCTACCATGCCCGGCTGATTTTTTGATTTATTGTAGAGATGAGGTCTCGCTGCCCAGGTGGGTCTCAAACCCACGGGCTCAGGCAATCCACTCACCTCAGCTTCCCAAAGGCGTGAGATTATAGGCTGAGCCACCGAGCCTGGCTTATTGTACATCTTAAATGCCTCTGAATTAGTTCACCAGAGACCAAGGTAACAGCCTCTTGACTATCCCCTCTTCAATCTGTTTGCCACAGGCAGTCAGATACATGTAATAATACAAATCTTATTAACACCCCACCTCCTCTCTCCAACCATCTGACCCTTCAGTGACTTCCCAGTACTCTTAGAATAAACATTTTAATCTCTTTAGCACTTGTATAAGCTTCCACTCACTTCTTGCACTAGGCCCTGGTGCCTGCAGTTTTTCCTACTAAAAAATGGTCCTCTCGTCCTTCTTCCCCAGGTTATCTCTTTCATTCTTGGGAATTCAGCTTAAGTTTCACTTGCTTGAGAACTTTCCCTGTCATCCCTGACTAGATGAGTCACTATCATAGGTTCTCCTACATGACACATTAGTCCGAGTGTAATTCTATATTTGTTCCTGTGCCTCCTCCAAGGATTGGGAAGCTCCCTGAGGGCAGGGGGCTTGCATTATATCCCTGGCATTGATTACACTTTCTAGCTCACAACTGCACTCTGTAGTTCTACAATGACCACAAATTTCAATCATTTTTTTAAAAAAATGAATATTGCCCTTTTTCACTAGGGACAGTCACAGTAGAGAATAGAGAGCTCAGAAATAAACCACACTTGTATGTTCAACTGATCTTGACAAGGGTACCGAGAGTTGAAGTGTAAGTGGAAAGAAGGAAAGGTCTGAATAAGTGTGGGAACGGGAGAGTCTCTTCACTAAATGTTGCTAGGAAAAGTAGATATCCACTCACAAAAGGATAAAATCAGACCGTTATCTTATACCATAAACAAAAATCAGGATGGGTGTGGTGGCTCATGCCTATAATCCCAGCACTTTGGGAGGCCGAGGTGGGAAAATTGTTTGAGCCCAGGAGTTTGAGACCAGACTAGGCAACATAGTGAGATGTCCTCTCTACAAAAATAAACAAATAAATAAATAACATAAATAAAATCAGCCAGGTGTGGGGGTGTGCACCTGTAGTCCCAGCTACTTGGGAGGGTGAGGTGGAAAGATTGCCTGAGTCCTGGAGTTTGAATCTGCAGTGAACTGTGTGTATGCCACTGCACACCAGCCTGGGTGACAGAGTGAGACACTGGCTCAAATAACAAAGCAAACACTAAAAATCAACTAAAATGGATAAAATATTTAAACTCAAGACTTGAGAGCATGAAAGTTCTAGAAGAAAATATAGGGAAAAACTTACTTGACATTGGTCCTGGCAATGATTACTTGGCTATGATACCAAAAGCAGACTCAACAAAACAAAACAAAAAAAATGGTGTTACATCAAGTGAAATAGCTTTTTACAGCAAAGGAAACAACATAATGAAAAGGCAGCCTATAGAATGAGATATACTCAGTAACAACCCCCCCAAAAAAACCCCCAAAAAACAACTAAAAAAATAAAAAGCCAAGTACTTAAATAGATCCTCCACAAAAGAACAGACACAAATGGCCATCAGATATATAAAAAAGAGCTCAAAATCATGACTCTTTTGGGAAGTGAAAATTAAAACCTCAATGAGGTATCACATTACTTCCCACCTGTCTGGTTGGCTATTATTTAAGAAACAAAAAGATAGCAAGCGTTGGTGAAGATAAGAAGAAAATGTACAGTCATTGGCAGGAATGCAGTTGGTGCAGTCACTATGGAAAACTGTGGAGGATCCTCAAAAAGTTAAAAATAGAACTACCATATGATTCAGCAGTCCCACTAATGGGTATATAGTCAAAGGAATCGAAATCAGTATCTTGAAGAGATAGCCACATTCCCATTTCATTGCAGCATTATTCTCAATAGGCAAGACTTGAAAGTTACTTAAACGGACATTGACAGATGAATGTATAATGAAAATGTGGTGTATGCAGACAACAGCATTTATTCAGTCTTAGAAAAGAAAGAAACCCCCATTTGAGACGATACAGATGAACCTGGAATACCTTATGCTCAGTGAAATAAATCACATCCAGAAGAATAAATACTACATGATACCAATTATATGAGGAATCTAAAACAGTCCAACTAATAGAAGCAGAGAGTAGAATGTTGGTTGCCAAGGGCTGTGGGGAGAGGGAAATAGGGAGATAGTCATCAAAGGGTGATTTCAGTTATGCATGATAAGATCTAGATATGCATTTTACCACCTACTGCCTACAGTAAACAAAACTACTTGCTAAGAGGATTGATCTCATGTTAAGTGGTATTACACAAAAAATAATACACTAAAAGGGCTGGAGAAAACTTCAGGAAGTGATGGATAAGCTTATGGATATAGATTGCAGTGATGGTTTCATGGCTGTATACTTATTTCTAACCTCATAAAGTTGTACATATTAAATACACACATTTTTGTATGCCAATAAAATCTCAATAAAGTGGTTTTAAAAATATAACTACAGACATTAGCTGTGAATCAATTAAGAGGCCATCATATACTGTCATCTCTAATGGAAGCTTGAGATGTTTGGTTCAGCCTACCAAATTAATTTATTTTATACTTTCAATCAAAGAATTAGAGATAAGAAATACAATTTGATAGCAGGAGAAATGACTCACACATAGAGGAAAACTATAATCTAGACCTAATTTCCAAATACAATAGCCAGTAGTACAAGAGGCTCTTTTGATTTAAACAAAATTAAAAATTTAGTTTTTCAGTTGTACTAGCCACATTTCAAGTACTTCACAGTCACACGTGGCTAGTAGAGACTGTAGTCTATATTGGATTGGGCTGGATAAACATTGTTTTCCTTACAGAAATTTCTCTTGGATAACATTGATCCAGGCAGGCCGAGGATGCACTGGCCAGGAGCAAGCCAACACCCTCCAGCCTCAGTGAGGAGTGAGACTCCAACTCAAAACAAAAAATAAAAGGAAAGAAAAGAAGAGCAACCATTTGTGTATGAAGTTAGGATCATCATGATCAGAGATCATTGAGGAAGGAAGCTGCAGTCTTGGTTGTAGAGTTCCCGAAAGATGGTCAATCAGCAGCCAATCAGGCTGTGGCTTTGGTAGACCAAGTCAGGGGACCGCTGGAACCCGGGAGTGCGAGACCAGTCTGGGCCACCAAATGAAAAATCGCCGCTCCCCCAAATGCAAACACTGAAGTAGCTCAAGTTGATGTCCTCAGTCCCGGCTACATGGGATGTGGTGGCCTCCATCTGGGCTATTCCTTTGAGTCACCTCCGCCGACAGAACGTGTGAGTCCAGGCCGGGCAAAGTGGCTCACAGCAGTCAGCCCTGTGCCCTGGGAGTTCGAAGTGGGAGATTGACTGAGCCAGGGGTTAGAGACCAACCCAGGCTTGTGTGTAAAGTGCACTCAGGCCTTCTGGGACATGTGGCCGAAGGTGCGGGATGTACATGCCCGGTGGCCACCTTTGACATCTCCTGCAATGACAGGTGGAAAGTGGCTTTTCCTCTCACATCCTTGAGGGTGACTCCTCATGCTGGATGAAAGGGGTGGTGGTGAACACCTTTTCCTTACTTAACTCAAATATACCAATTTTTAAATTAACCAGATGCCTTTACTATAGAAAGACTTGTCCTTTATCAGAAATGAGTGCAAAGATGATGTACAGCCCTACCTAACTTCTCTGCACCCTTCCCTCTCCCAACCCTCCCTTCGAAGACTAGCTGGGCTTTTTTCCTTGCTGTCTAATTAGTCCTATATCTTTTGTATGCTAGCATGCAACTGAATGATTCCCATTATGCAGACTCCTCACAAAAGGCAAATTCCTCCTGAGGGCTATGCTGATGGGGTGCTATACCTGGATAAAATTTCCCTGGAGGCCTCACAGAGAAGAAGCTAGAAACTTAACTTTATTTCACTTTAGTGGGCTATGGAGTGCTGCACAATGCTGTGCTGGGCCCCCTCAAGGGTGGAAATCTGATTGTTCTTCCTCAAGGACCTCGATCCTCCAGTGGTTCACTTCTCTCCTCAATCTACTGGACGCTTTTCCTATTATCTTTTTTCCTTTCCATTTCCTGGGGAGTGTGTGTGTGTGTGTGTGTGTGTGTGTGTGTGTGTGTGTGTGTGTGTGTGTGTAGGTATTTGGTGTGGTGGTAGAAATCGGGGAAAAAAAAAACAAGACGGTGAGATGATGCAATTCTAACATCACCTTTCTTTATGGTTGTTTTCCACTTCAAGTCCTACTACCAGAGAATTTGAACAACACAAAAAACTGAAGCTAAAATGAACCAAAAAAATCAACATTCTGTTAACATTCTGGTGTTTATCCTAACAGTATTTTTTTCTGTGAGGCATAAATTCAGACCACACTTTACACTTTTAAATATTCAGCTTTATTAAACTTAATACTTTATTATGAAAACGTCACTGATCATCAATAGTGTTTGAAAGTATAGTTTCTTAATATAGATGTCCCATAATTTACTCAATTCCCTCAGGTTAGAGATTAAATGTGCTTCCAAAGTTTGATTAGACACAATGTGATGAATATCAGTGTACATATATTTTGTGTATCTCTCAGAGTAGTACAAAAAATGTAGTATTGAAAGGGTATTAATATACTTGATATAGCCAGGTGCAATGGCTCATGCCTGTAATCCCGGCATTTTAGGAGGCTGAGGCAAGAGAATTGTCTAAGCTCAGGGGTTTGAGACCAGCCTAAACAACATGGTGAGACCTCTTCTCTATAATAAATCAGAAAAAAAAATTAGCTGGGCATGATGGCACATGCCTGTGGTTACAGCTACTTGGAATTCTGAGGCGGAAGGATCATCTGCGCCCAGCAGGTCTAGGCTGCGGTGGCTGTGACTGTGCTACTGCACTCCAGTCTGGGTGACAGAGTGAGAATCCAATTCAGAAAAAAAGTATATATATATATATATACATACACACACACATATATATATATATATATATTTACATACTTGATATATTTCCAAACTATCTTCCAAAAAGCCTTAACAATTTATACTTCCCTATATAGAAAACATGAGTGCTTTACCTCACCTAAAACTGGGTGTTACCTTAAAAACACTTATGCTAATTTGCTAGAAAAAATAGTGTATTTTTTACTGTATTTCATTGCAGTTTTACTTTGTGTTTCTTATATTACTAATGAGGCATCACATTTTTCATGTTTATGGGGGCAGCTCTGCTTTTTTTTTGCGAAAAACACGTCCTTTGTTTATTAGATTGGGGGTGGTTTTTCCTTTGCTTTTTGTACAGTCTTCCAACTGTTTTATCAAGTCTGATTTGGGATTCTCTGATGAAGTCTTGTGAGAGCAAAGGCCATATCTGCTCATGGGAAAGTGCCAATCTGATCCCTCTTCCTTGTCTATCAGCCCTGTTCTCAAAAGCCAACCATGGCCATCAGTTACACCTTCATAGGGATCTGAATCATCTCGTCAATAAGAAGTGCAACCATTCATCTATTCATCTCTACACTATCATTAAAGATCGTAGCTTAAAATTTAAAAAGTTCATCTTTGTTATGGCATAGATTAGTGCCTGGAGGCTAAACAGAGAAGAAATAAAATTTTATAAACAGGAAAAGAAAAAAAAGGTCATAACTTTTATCAAAGGCATTTAGAGCATCAAATAGGAAATCCGGGGAGACTCTTGGGAGTGGAGCATGCCTTCCTGTCGGCTTTCTGTCTCTGAGACCAGAGCTAGAGCCCCAGGGCTGTCACCACCACCACAAATGGGCTAAATTCAAGAATGGATGACTACTCAAATCTGCTTTGGAGTTAAAACAAATAGTGGGAGAACATGAACTTGACATAATAAGACTGTACTAGGAGAAATAGTTTTAAAAGGACAATTGCAAGGAAAGTCAAAATTCAACATAAACAAAACAATCGCAAGTTGTTAACACAGCGTTCACATTCTTTGTTTTTTACTTTTCTGAAAATTCTAACGTTTCTTGTATTTACCATTCTAACTACAATTTCTCAATCAGATATTTAAAAACATATCATAGATAGTTTTAAAAATTCTCAGTTGAAAATTATTTGATTTTAAAAGAAGAATAAATAATAATTACCTTGGAAACCAGCAGTGAAATGATTTCTTTTACAGTGTTGTCGATTAGATCGTCTATTTTTGAATGGTACTGTTGCTAGATATTAAAAGACAAAAATACATTAGTTGACATGGACACAAAACTTTTGTCAGAAGTCATAAGTGCTCTAAAGCTACTAGTTATGACCTATCAGATTTACTTAAAATGATTATTTTGAACATTAAAAGAACAAAACCTTGAAAATGATCCGCCCAATCAACACTTTTTACATTGTGGTTTGAAAATTTTCCCATGTGCGCTGTTGAGTTAAGCGGCTAATGGGGTTATTATTTAGATGAATTGAGTTCTTATTCTTATTCAGGCAGAGGAATGTGAAGGATACTTTTTGTCTTCTCCTCTATAATTAAGGTGGCCGTGTATTTTTCTAAAGGGTTGGTTTAGCTGGAGAAGCGAAAAGACTAGAAAAAGATTTAATTAATACTGCATTTCATGTCTGACAACTCTCATTCATAAGTTATTTTAAATGTGCTCTAGAAATAAAATGAGCTCCCAATTGTTCACTCTAAAAGGACCTTTTTGTCAGCACAGGGAGCCGCAGTTTATACAATTCTTACAATATGCCCAAGCAAGGGCAAAATTAAAATTTCATCAACAAAGGCGAATAGATGGTAACAAATTAACAGGCCATAAAAGGTATAATGAAACAGCACTCACTCCCCATAGTTTTATTACTACGGCCTCATGAAAAAGACGCCTTTAAATAAATACCAAAAAAAAAAAAAAAGATGTATTTAAAATAAACCTGAAAGACTTTTTTTTTTTTTTTTTAATTTCTTTAGAGACTACTAGAGGGCTCCATTCTTAAATTAGCAGGAGGTTGGGCTTCCGAGGCTTGTGAAGGCACATCCATTGGAACAGCAATTCTTCCTTTAGAAGCATTTCTCTGACAGTAGATTGTCCCCAATAGCCACTTCACAGAAAATGTGACTTGTAAAGACTAACCCTATCCTGATGGTTCAAGGCTTCTTGGAACAGCTAACAAGATGCATGGAGTAAAATAGTACTCAGGTCAGTATAAACATTAGACCAACTTAACTATGGGTTGAATGGTTTCCTAAGATGGTAAGTTTTTGAAAGCTATTTTTCTTTTCTTTTTCTGAAAACATGTCTCAAAGTTTCCACACAGAACAAAACATCAACTTTGGTCTGCTTTGGAATACTCAGGAATGACACTCCACCTCACCCTTTGGCTCTGGCAGTTACAAGTGGTCATCATTTGCTTCCATACATAATAAAGAAAGCAAGCATGATTTCGGAGTGTCTGAATTCTCTTCTTTTTCTGTGTGTGAATGTGTGAGAGTGTGAGTGTGTAATAACAAGTGGTCTGAAATCCACTGCACTTATGTGAATGTGGAACTTTCTGGGCACATACTGTACCCATCAAAGCTTGTCTGTTCCAGGTAAAGCCTTACAGATTCCCAAATTTGTGCTCCCCTGGAGGCCAAATGGAATGAAAACATAGAGAATGGGTTTCTATCACAGTAGTGCTATATATATGAATAGCTTGAAGAGAAGGAAAAGGGGAGATAACTAAAAACAAACAAACAGAAAAGGTAGAAGAAAAAAGAGCCTGACAAAGCTAGCTGATAGTTAAGGATCTGATCCAGTCTAAATTATCAATCATCTTTTGAGCCGGGCTGGCCCTCACAGGAACATAGCCGAGACCCACTGAACTACTCTAGTTCACAAGGCATGGGGTAATCCATCCATAGACACCCTTACAAAAAAGGCCCCTGCTCTGGCTGAAAGCTGAACAGCTGACTGGGTGGCGAGGAGCTTATGCAAATCACTCTGCTGGCCTCTCTCACTCAGCTCAACCCAGCCACTCTCATTTCCTTTTCACTTCAGGTCAGGGCCTGTGCAGCCAGAGGTGAATATCCACCTGAGGTTCCTCTTTGGGGAAAGGGATACAGGAGAGCAGCTTGAAGCCTCTCACTTCCTGCTCCTATGGAAGGTGCTCCAAAGCATGTAGAAGTGGGATGCCCAGACCTCCGCCAGGCTCTTATGTGGGCCCTGTCCTCAATGCTTATCTCTATTTGTCAAAGATTTCATTTTTAACTCAGAGTAATCAAATATCTTCAGAAAGCAATTGGATATAAAAGTAGAAGCTCTACAGGTTAAACTTTTGGGGTTGAACTGATTCCAGTCACTCTGAAATTCAAATGAGTCACTAAAGAGGTCATTTATACTCGTTTTACTAAAAAGCAGAGAAAGTCAATGGACTCTAGGAGTCATAATATTCTCCTATAACACACACCTTTAGATTGCTTTCTTTGATACCTGATCTAACCATAAACAAAAAGAGAAAAAGAGGAAAGGGCGGGGAAGAAGGAGAATGTATGAACAAAGACAAATACATACGAAGGCGAAAAAGAAAAGAACATTGTTAACTGTAATACCCAAGGGGCAAAGTCAAATAGTATGAGGTTTGTTAGTTTTTTGTTTCTGTTTTTGAGACAAGGTCTCACTCTGTCACATAGGCTAGAGTGCAGTGGTCTGATTGTAGTTCACTGTAATTCACTCAAATTTCTGTGCTCAGGGATCCTCTTGCCTTCGCCTTCCAAACAGCTAGGACTACAGGCGCCACCACACCTGGGTAATTAAAAAAATTTTTTTTTGTGTTTGTGTAGAGATGGTGTCTCACTTTGTTGCCTAAGCTAGTTTCAAACTCCTGGGCTCAATTGATCCTCCTGCTGTAGCCTCCCAAAGCACTGGGATCACAGGCATGAGCCATTGTGCCTGGCCCATTAGGTTTTTATAATATGGGAGTCTATTGTAAATGTATCTGATTAAATCTGACTTACACTAATATTAAAACTGCCAGGCACTTTCAGAATCTACTCGGGTTGCACAGTTGGTAGAGATGGCCTAGGAACATGGGTGCGAGTGTGGAGATGGCCTGAGAATTTCTATTTCATATACATTCTGCAAAGACAATCACACACACATGCCACATGTAGGTCATAAAAAGTCAGGAAAAGTTATTCATTTGGGGACTGAGAGTGCTTTCAAAGACAAACACCAAAAAGAGATTACCAGGCAGGTAAAAATAGAATTTATCTATACAGACTAGGCCTTTGGTAGATTCCAACTCATTCTTAAGCTACATCTTCCACATCTGCTCTCAAAAGCAAACTGCTTGGGCCCTGCTTTTCCAGCAGATGACTCTGGACTTCATGCAGCCCAGGGGAATCGAGAGGTCAGGCATCATTTCATCTGACTGCTCTCATGCAAACACACGAGAAGTAAAGACTAATCAAACGCCAGGGTGATCTAGTGTCCTTAAAGTATTTAGAACCTTGTATTGGGATACATTATAAAGGTAACAGATTGCTAGTTCTAGACATTTTACTTTTGCTGAGAACAGATTCTGCACAAGGAGGGCTCCCTGCTCCCCTGAGTTACATTAATGTGTTTTTACCCTCATCCCCATCCCATGGGACCATGGGATGAAATGGCTGTGGGGGCAGACAGATGCCTACAGCCCATGCAGTGATCTGCTTTTGTGCAGTTATGGATAACGAGGATTCTCAAAACTGCGGTGGTTTTGTGATCTCAACATCTGTCCCAGAGGGACTAGTCTGAGATTGCTGACTCATTATACACAGCTGTCACATGAGCGGATCATTCACTCACTAATCACCCCATTAAACCCTATCCCGAGCCTCAGCAGAGCATGTTTGCATCATCATGTGGCATGTAAGAAAACAGAATTGTAATTTAGAAGCACAGAAGGAACTGCATTGTGAATAGGAGTCAGGAAAGGTTTATCCCAGAGATGACAATAGAACAAATTTACTAGAGACTTGGGAGAGATCATTTTCATATAATTAAAAAAAATTGCTGCTATGTTTAACTATGTAGTATATATTTTTACATGGTGCCGAATTGTCTAATAATCTAGTCTTTTTTTTGAGTTGGAGTCTCACTCAGTCGCCCAGACTGGAGTGCAGTGGCCGGGGCAGCCTCGCCTGCTGGGCTCCAGCGATCCTTCCGCCTCAGCCTTCCGAGTAGCCAGAATTACAGGCATGCGCTACCACGCCCGGCTGATTTTTTGATTTATTGTAGAGATGTAATCTCCACTTGAAATAGTGGAAATTGCCCCAAACAATTTCTCCAGATGCAAGATGGAGACCATTAACTCTAGAAATGATATACATATAACTAAGAGACGTACCATAGAGCTGGTTACATTATTGTATTATTTAACAAATGTTAATTACTTAATATTTATTAAATATTAGCTATATATTTAATACATGCTAACAAGAAATGTTTCTGATGAAATATGGGTAGATCTAACATGAATGTTGTCATGTAGTCAATTCAAGAACATGTAATGTCATGTGCTCATTTATTTTTCAAATATTCAAAACTCATGGTTTAGCAAGTTACTGGTTCATTATTAGCAAATGCTAAAAATGGCAACTTTAGACCCATAGTCTTTAACTTTGTAGATACTTTTGCTAAAGCATCATTTCTCCATATATCCCCACCCAATAAATCACACAGTGTGTAGAATGGTATATTCGAGGAGAGGAGCGGGAATAGCCTAATTTAGACCTGAAATGACCAAAACTTACTTAACAATATGCTTAGGCTAATGACGGCTAAAACAAAAACTAATCAGTTGCCAACATACATTCTGGGTTGATACTGTTGGCTGATGTGCTAATCAGGAACTGCAACCCATGAGGATAGTCTGTTCATCTCCAGAAAGCACTAAGCATACACATGTTCACTAACTGGAAAG